>NW_009192184.1:62633-124349 GCF_000690835.1 Fulmarus glacialis | reverse complement strand
GGAAAGATTCAAAGAAATTCGATATATCCAAATCCATCTCTTTCCAGCCTTACTCTCCCAGATTCTGGCAATTCATGTTTTAAGAACTTCCAGAGGGAGAGCTTCTATTGCACCACCATGTTGTATATAGCTGTTAGCGTACCAATTTGCTGTCTGTTTAGCTAATATCTTTTCAGCCTCCTTTAAAGGCTAGCTGCTAATACTAATATTCAGTATTCTGGATTTGATGCTCTGAATTAAGTCAAAGGGAATTTTCTCTTGTAGTGTTTCATAGCATAGGACTTCTCCTATCTTGCTCCATAGCGGTTTCTTCAAAATAGGATCTTGAGAACAGAGACATCTTCAGAGAGAAAGAAAGGAAGTACAGCAAGGTGGTTTTTATATAGGAAAATTAATAAGATTGATAGAGACTTTTAGGTATCAGGAGTAGAACCATAGAAACAGGGAGGACAAATCTGATTCCTTTTGTCAATCTATTTAGGAAAATATCTGCATTTTATATGTGAGAAAAATCAGACACCAGTAGTGGTAGATGGATCTCTGTTATATGTCCATATCTTACCTGTGGCAAGGGAAAAAACCCAGCGAGAAAGGTTGGAGGAAACTACAAAAAAGATTTGTTCTGGTTTGTATTTGTGAAAAGACGAGGACAAATCTGATTCCTTTTGTCAATCTATTTAGGAAAATATCTGCATTTTATATGTGAGAAAAATCAGACACCAGTAGTGGTAGATGGATCTCTGTTATATGTCCATATCTTACCTGTGGCAAGGGAAAAAACCCAGCGAGAAAGGTTGGAGGAAACTACAAAAAAGATTTGTTCTGGTTTGTATTTGTGAAAAGACTTCATTCCTGAAAGTGTTGGAATGCCAGCAGCGACACCCACAGAAAGAATAACTTGAACTTAACTTCCAGACAGTGTGTTCAGACTCTGCTGCTACGTTATGGGGCAGGAGCACGCTATGTATGAACTGCAGAACTGCAGCACATAAATTATATGCTGTTAAAATTGTGTAGTCTGAAAAAAGTCTGTTACAGATATACAGTTGGACAGCTGCTCTGGTATGATGCAGCAGTTTTGTGTTGTACCATAAGCATTATTTTTGGATGTGAACATGGCTTAACTAGCTCAGGGAGGATCACTCTGGTTTGAGTGATGCCATGTTGGCGCTGTGTCAGGACAAAGGTTTTTGTGAAGTTTCTCTCCAGCCAAATGTTCCTCCACTTGCTGCTGTAATGAGGAAGAAGACAACACGATCAGAAACCTCTGTTCTGCAGCAATCCTCAGCTCTGTTTTTGGCTCTTTGGGACCACTGAAAAGCAACATCTACAAGAACAGCTTTTGGATGGGACCAGCCCTTCATAGAAAAGCGTCAGGATCAGCTTTAAATTATATTTTATTTTGACTATTGAGCTACAACTTAGGTTTTAGTTCATTGCTGAAGGTATTACTCTCTTCCTTTGGTAATGGGGGGGGGAAAGGTGTGGGAGCATTCCCCAACACAACTGATATCCCTTTTTCACATTTAAAAGAAGTCGGTTAATATTGAGAAGGTTTTCACTTAATTATCCATTAAGAATTTTCTCCTTCATGCTACATATATATTTGTATATTTATTCCTAGATACAGTACATGCTTTTGTTTTTTGGGTTAGAAGTGATCATGTGATCAAATGAGGAAGATGTAGAGCTCTCTAATCCATCCCCAATCACCACATAACTTTCCCAGTATATACTTTAATGCCTTGTCTGGTCTGGTCAATACAGCCATTAATTAGAAGGCACTTATTTGTGCCTTGAGTTGTAACTAATACATGCTAATTTGATAAAATTGGGAAAAGAGAATGTTGTATTTTGCTTGATTTTATGGGGTTTTTTTGTGAAATAGATTTTAAAACTAAATTGATGACAGAACACAGGCACAAACCAAATGATGGGCATGTCTGAATGCTTCCAAATTTAGGGGAGCTGGTTCCAAGTTTTCTGGGTGGCCTTTAAAATGTCTAAATTTCCAAATGTAGATCTGATGAACTTTAAAGAAGGTTCAGTTCAGGTGCAGAGCTGAATTTTATGCTTTGGGTTCATCTCTTGGGCAATTAAGCATAACGTAATAACATCCTATAGTGAGTGAGTGCATATATTAGCTAAAATGTTATCAACCACGAGGGTGATTAGATGGAAAATTACCATTGACTACACATATGTCACAACTAGCTTTCGGTTATATTCTTTAACCTGTTTTACTGCCTCTTCTGGAGCTGTAAGAGTAAACACCTGCTTAAAAAGGTAATAAAAAATTAACATGAAATTGTGTCAAATTCAGGAGTGTCACCAGAGGGGACCTTAGAAAAATACATTTTTCTTGTCTATCTAGTTTTCCAAGAAATGACAAGCTAGCATATGGTTTCAATTTTTGAGGTCAAAGTTATAATTTTTGTTCGCTAAGTTACATAGGAGAAAACTTTGAGGAATCTTTCATATTGCCAAATATGTAAAGGGCAGCGATGGAAGAAGAAAACAGAGCTGTGGAACAAAGTAGTTCATGCACGGAAGAGAGATTTATCTTGGCTCAGCAGAGCGATATATAAACTTTCTTTTTGCTGGTGACTTCAGAGTAGACTACATAAGAGAGGCAGTTAATAATTTCTGGCTTTGAGCTACACCTCTTATTTAAATGCATTCTTTTAAATTTTTAAACAAGAGTCAATGAATTAAAACAATAGTGACTATTTGTCTGGGTATAAGCTAATGGTATCATTTGCTTATAAAATTCTTGTGTTTCAAAAATTACAGCTCTTAGAAATGTATGTGGTTTTATGTTTGATTTCTCCAAGAGCCAGTTTCTTAGGGTTGCATTTATGAAAATGTAGTAAAAGGCTCTTATTAAGAGTATAGATGGGTTCCTGTTCTGTGGGTAAATACATATGGTCTGAAGACCTGCCACAGCTGAAATCAAAGGCAAAATGTCTAGTGATTTCATAGAACCTGGAATTAACCTACCTTCATATATATATATCTTGCTTTAAATTTGTGTTTTTCAGTGAAGGTCTAGGAGGGGAAAAAAAAACACCCACTAGCTAGAAATTTTCGGTTGTCATATTTTATGGATTTCAACTTTTCGTGTTGTAGCACTTGAGCGTATTGATATGACATTGTTTAGCTGTGGCTTAGAAATGTACTTTCATTGTGTAACTGACGGTAAGAAACTGGCTGTAACAGTTTTCCTGTATTTATAGTAGTAATAAAGCAGATCACATAAACACAAGTGGTTTTCACACTAGAAATAAGTAAAATCATCTGAAGTTAATTTTAAGTGTATCAACAGGAGAACAGTTGCCAGCTCTTGAGTGACCCGTTACTTTTACTGTTTCTTTCTAGGGGAATTTGGGGGGAGGAGGGAGACTGTTTATAGTTACAGTATAATAAAAGATGCATTATATATTACATCACAGTGCATAAAAGTCAAATGTATAGGTCATGTTAGAGCATACATTACAGAATTATGTATAGTGCATGATTATTATAATGTGAAAAGACAAGTTGTTATCATTTTCTGTGTTGTTTTGCAGCAAGCTGCGACCTTTTATTCTGTTGTGTTAAAAGCAGATAATGGCAGTTGAAACAACCTACTCTCTCTTCTAAACCGATAAAAATGGCATTATTTTGTGATTAAACGGAAACCAGAAGAAATAGCGAAGGGGCCTCAAGCAGCTAGATTATGCTATTCTAGAATAATGACTTTTTCCTTAACATATTCAGAAGTCTCCTGCTTTTTCTAGATTCTGGTCAGCTAGAACAGCAACTTGAGGAGGCCAGCACTGCAAGGCGGGAGTTGGATGATGCTTCCAGACAAATAAAGGCTTTCGAGAAACAGGTCAGAACGCTGAAGCAAGAGAGGGAAGATCTTAATAAGGTAAAAGCATTTTGTCAGCAACTCTTCTAAACCCTAAAGACTATTTTATTTTTGTTCATTTTGCTTGAAATAACTTTCAAGTGTAAAACTAATGAGGAAACAACAAATGTGTAGCGTGACCTACTTTGCTTTCTGCCCCTTTTTTGAAGACAAGGACATTATTTAATGCATTGTATGTATGACTGCTGGGTGGTCCTAGGTGACTGCTTCTAGGTAGTGAACAACTCCATGATCCAAATTGATCCAAAGAAGGTTTTATAGCTTCAGATTAAGGTCATAACGATAGTGGTGAGAAGACAGAGTAGAGAAGAACTATTGCAGACAACTAATTTAATCTGAAGTATTGGGGAGACTGTAGCAGGAAAAAAATGTTAAGAATACGATATTAGGGCTGTGTCACAGAAGTGTTTCCAGAAGAGAGATGTGAAAAATTGCCCAAATACGAAGATTGAAAAGTAATTTGAAATAACTACAGTTAAAGAATACTGGGGTTTACATCATCTTCTCTGTCTCCCCGATTCCTTGTTTTCTTATTTATAACATACTGTCTTTCATGGCTCCTTTTTGTATTCATGGTTAAATCAACTTGAAAATGTAATCAGGTGTGAAATACTGTTTCTCATCATGATTATATTGGCCCAGTATTTTAGACTCTACACTCAATGAGCCAGCTGTATTTAACACTGTTTCTTTTAACCCTTAAGGCTCTTTAAACCTTGAAAGCTGCCAGTTTGTCCCAGAAAGACCATCTGTCTTCTAAAACAACTTGTAGTGATTAGGACCTCTTTTTAACAACCTTAGAAAATGCTTTTAAGTCTGTATAGATGTCAACAGTGCCAAATACGAATTCTTCCTGCCGCTCTTCTTTTCAACCTCAAACTCGGTTTTCCTTGCTTCTTTGTTCTGCTCCGGTTTGGCAGAACATCATTAAACCATTTAAACTGTTGTGGTCCCATAATCGTAGTGTAGTAGCACAGATGTAGGACACAGCAAGCTTTGTGAAGGTATTGTGCTGTAGAGTTATCACAGCACTAGCAGTGTTATTTCATGTGGGTTCTTTTAAAAGAATAATTATCATATATTGCTGATAATCACTACAGTGTTTGGTTACCTGAAACTTTCTGCAATATTTGATATTATGGTACAGTGTATGGAAATCATACTTGCCATTTCAGGTCAGTTTTCAAAAGCTGCTGAAGTAGAAATTTTCATAGAGCAGAGTTTTCCATTCAATTAATGCAAAACCTTTTTTTAATCGTTTAGCAGTTGAGATAAATACTATTCTTTTTATTCATTTAAGTAGGTCTTGAAAAACTATGCTAATGACATTTTTAATTAAGAAAGCAAGGTATTTTTATATTTTAATGCAAGTGCTTGAAAGCCTTTGTGTTGAACCTATAATAATGGAGTAAATTTATGCAGTTTTACTAACTTTAGTAGTGTAAAACCTGGCCTCTTTCCTTATTTATAGAGGCATACAATCTGTATCGTAGATGAATTCATGAAAAGAAATGAATATGTAGTTTCTATTCACTCTGGAGAAGGTGTTAGATGCGCATCCAAAGACAGAATTGGCCTTGCAGCTTTCTAGGTTTATTACTTAATTCTTTTTTTAAACTGTAGGAACTGGCAGAGTCTAGTGACAGATTAAAATCCCAAGCCAAAGAGCTGAAAGATGCACACAGCCAGCGGAAATTGGCAATGCAGGAGTTCTCAGAGATGAACGAGCGGCTGACAGACTTGCACTCTCAAAAACAAAAGCTTGCCCGCCAGCTCCGAGATAAGGAGGAAGAAATGGAAGTGGTGATGCAAAAAGTAGAAAGTTTAAGGCAAGAGTTACGCAGAACAGAGAGACTTAAAAAAGAAGTAAGTGGTGAGAGACTGTTTAGAATCTATGAAATAGTAGTTACATGTAAGGTTTTCTGACAAAGTAATTTTTTTGTTATCTGTAAATCTTTAACTCTTTGATTGTTGTTTCAAACAGTACTGATTTTGTTTTCTAAGAATTTGAAGTATCCAGTTTAGTGCTGAAGATTTATCTCTTACATTGAAAACCGTCAATAGATTTTGAAAAAAAGCATAAGAATCCTACTATTAAAAACGTATGTACTTTTGTAGCTGGAAGTCCAAGCTGAAGCCGCAGCTGCTGAGGCATCCAAAGACAGGAAATTGCGAGAGAGGAGTGAACAGTACTCTAAACAGTTGGAAAGCGAAGTAGAAGGGCTAAAGGTTAGTCTGTTTTGATATTAACACCTGCAAACTTACTACTCAACTACAACTTGGATCTGTTTGATTGCTTTCAGATGTAGGACAAAAGGGTATTGTCAGTTTATCACTTCAGTTGATGCTGAATATTAATGCAAGCATGCATTGCATTATTGTCCAGAAAAATGAACATTTGCCTAATGCACTTTTCAGGCCAGTGTGTTCACTGCTCACTGAAGTATTTCTTAATACTCGATGATTTCTTACCAAATTGCTTCCATTGTTACTTTGTTTAACTTTACCTGTTAAAAACGTTTCGGGTTGTTTTTTTTTTTTTAGTGTAGGGTGGTTGAGTATTTGAAGATAAACCTGCAGCCAGTACAGGTTACTGTGTAGGTGTTTTGTGTACTGTGTTATTCCTCAGCATGTAAGTTAAAAGAAAGATGGTTTCCTCCAGAATAGACGTCAACCGATGTAACTGTTAAGGAAAAATTTTAGTGTATTCTGCCTCTCAGCCAGAAATTGAGATATTTTTGCACAAGAGCAGCATTGAGCATGAAGAGTTTTGTTTATATCAATGAGATTGCTCACACATGTATGTGTTTTTAGGAGCAGAAATTTAAGTAAGCCAAGAATGTTAACTGTTACTTCTTTCTTATGATTTAGCATTTTATACAGTGCTCTGAAGAAATTAGACTTTCTCAAAAATTGAATGAGAAAGTTTTTTCATTTCCACATGAGGATTGCTGTTCATTTACAGCAAAATCCTGTTCCCAATGTTTTGTCCAGTAGGATAATTCTAAACTTTTTGTGCAAAATGTCAGATTAGGCCTATTCTGGTCTTAATTTACATGAATAACGGGAGGGTTTAATTAGAATTCTGACAAATTGAATATTTGTCAATATTGAGTCACTGCACAGAAAATTTGGGGTTTTTTTGCAAACATTCTTCTATTTTGCCTTGCTTTGTTAAATGAAAATAAGGAAATCCATTCAATATGAAATTTGGATTTATAAAGCTTCTGCTGCTGTGAATTCAGATTGTTATCTGAAAATTAAGATGTGTTTCTTCTGCTTTCATGAATCTTCAAATCATCAGCAAAGAGTTTGTTTGACAGTTTAAGAGGCAAGAGGAATTTATTGGAGATCTATTGAGAATAAACAATATGCTGATTTATAACAACAGGGCAAGTTTATCCGAAGAGGAAAGGGGACTTCTAGCTTTCTTAGTAATATTTCACAGTACAGTAAGCGCACTTTGTGTCACGTGCGGTTGTTGTGATACTGCATTATCCATTCAGTAAAAGCTCTGCATGGCTCCTCAGTTAAGTTCAGGAGGCTATCATAGAGAAAGAGTCAATATTTAAGGAAAGGACAGAAGGAAAGTTTCTCCAAATGAGGAGAACAGAAAAGTCCATAAATGACTGGTTATTTGTATGTGTAAACAGGATGTTGAGGGCTAAATAAAGAAAATTTAGAGACCACTTTGCAAAGGATGCTCAGAGTGATTGTGGGAAATTCTTTAAATCAAAAGCAGAAAGCCACCTTAGGAAACTCCTGGGGCTGCTTGTTGGCAGGGATGAAAAAGGTAATCTCTGAGTTGATAGGGCTGTGGCAGAAATGCTCAACGAGTTTTTGGTGTGCCAGACTTTACTGCTGAAGCAGGGGAGATTGCCAGACAGAGTGCATTCTTTGCAGCAGGTTGGTCAGATAAGCTGGATCAGTCTGAGGATGATGTGCAGGAAGCGTTACAGCTGGCAGGTGAGTCAGATGTGAAGTCACCCCGAGCGGTGGCCTTGCCAAGGAGGTTCTGAAGGAACTCAGGTGAGAAGTAAGAGAACTGCTGGCCCAGATGTGCACCGTCTCACTACAGATGCGGTGCCATCCAGAAGATCCAGGGAACTGAAGAGGAGTGGGTGTGACTTCCTTAGGAAAGGGGTAGAGGCTGCAGTAAAGAATAAGGTCAGTGAGCTCATGGATGAGGCAGAGCCTGTTGGGAAGGAGGCAGTGTGCCTTCTGTCCAGCCAAGTCCTGCAACACTCATCTGCTGGGGTTCTGCGAAGTTGTCAGTAAGTGTGTGGATAAAGGAGATCCAGTGGATGTCATATATTTGGATTTTCAAAAAAAGGAGGCTCAATATGAGTCAGCAACGTGCCCTGGCAGCCAAGAGGGCAAACCGCATCCTGGGGTGCATTAAGCAGCATATAACTATGTGCCAGGAGATGCCTTATGTCTCACTTGAAACAGTCATGTATGAAAACATCTATTTGGATGTCACTCTTAAATTTGGGCAGGAAGAAGCTGAGGGGAAATTGTTTAAGGTTTACAAAATCACAAAGGTAGTGGATAAGGTGAATGGAAATGGCTGTTTACCAAACCCTACAGTACTACAACGGAGGGGCACTGATGAAGCAAACAGGACGTGCATTTAATATAGTACTTCTTCACAGAATGGGGAGTGAGCTCCTGGAACTTATTGCCACAGTAGTTTGTGGTTGTGACAGTATCAGCAGGTTCATAAAGAAATTAGACAAATTTGAGGAACACCAGGTCCCCTGACTATGCAGAGAGGTACCCTCTAATACCTTTAGTCCAACAGTTGTATTCCAAGGGGAATGGACTCATAAAAAAGGCAGGCCTGGGTGCTGTCCCCACATAGCCACTGCTTTAGGGAAGATACGGGTCTGACCCAGTAAGGCATCTCTCAACATTGTTCTTCACAGTGAAGCTGAATGCAGTACTGGAATGGTAAGAGTAGTGAAAGCACACAGTATGAGTAAGTGAAGAAGTTAATGACTTGGACCACATGTTGGACGAAGGTACCAAAAGAAACCAGTTACCATTTGCAATGAATTTGATTCTAATCAAGCTTCCATTAACATTGAAAAATAGAGCTGTGTGTAACAACGGAAGTGGAGGGCTTTCATTTTCATCAGAGCAGTATTATAATACCTACAAATCTCTTTCCATTCTTCACCAGTAGACAGATGTATTTATTGTTAGTTTTTCAGGCATTTCATAGCTGTGCTAGAAGATCTTACACTTGCTGTTTACTTCAGTAAACTTAGTTATAAAGCCTTAGGTGTGTATTCAGACAGCCAAAATTCTGTTTCTGGATTGAATTAGGTGGGCCAACTAGGCAATGTTTTGTGCCAACTAGGCAATGTTCTGTGCTAATTTGTACAGCTGATTTTTTTTGTTTGTTTGTTTATTCTTTTGTAAGTTAATTTCAAACAAATTTAGACTAAGTTCTGCATGTTAAATATTTAGGTAGCATATTGAAAATTAAATTCTCATCTCTTTCCTTCCTACCTGAGCAACAGCAAATTATTAAATTGAGAGGAATAATATAGTAATCCACATAAGTGGTAATTAATAGGATTGTAATAAGGAAGATTGCATCTTTCTTAATATGTTGCATTTGGCAAATATTTATACCCTAAAACTTGGGGCTATTAGCATCACAATCTGAAGTAAGATTCTTCATATTCTTAACCAAGCTAAATTATTATTACCATCTGCAAAGGGCAAGATACAAGCCTTGAAGCAATACAAAATAGCACTTGTAACAAAAGGCTAATCTCATTAAAGACAAGCCAGAAGCCTTCCAAGATTTTTAATGGTACGTTCATTTAGGATTACGTTACTTAAATAGTAAGTTTTCCCATGCCACCTGCTCTATTATTGCAATATTTAATGGTGGTTATTCTTTATTCTTCAAGTGCAAAACTTGATGTCTGTTAATGTTGCAATTGTGGTAACCATAGTACGTGATATACATGTCAATACATATATAGTAATATTTACAACACTGCTGTCAGTTTGGACTAGTCAGCTTCATAACTGCCTAATGAAAGAGCTGCTGTGTGGAAGTATTTTTGTTTGGGTTTTTGTGTGTGTCTGTGTGCGTGCATGAGAGGGAGAGAGAGGGAAGACTTCCAACGCAGAGTTATGGCATCTAACTATCTATGTGCCAGGAGATGCATTATGTCTCAGTTGCACCATTTGTCCATTTGAAACAGGCATGTATGAAAACATCTATTTGGAATTTGTGCTTACATCAATTCAAAATATATTCTCTGTCTACTATATTACTCTAGTTCTGTAAGCCACTGTACAGTAGCATCCAGCTCTCTCTTTTACTGCACCATCTGTCTTATGGTCTTAATAGTATCTTTTCATTGTGGAAAAAAATACAAAATACCATTAAAACATCTTACGTACCTGATAGCTAATGTTGCAGAGCCTAAGTTTTTTATGTACTCCCTTGCCCTATATGTGTAGGCAATTCGGCATGTTGGGCAGTAATAAACAAGTTCAGTAGTTAAGTGCCTGTGCATGAACGAAAATTCCTGTACTTCCTTTCTTTTTTTTCTTTTTTAATCTTTTTTCCTCCAAACTGTCTCCTGTTAGGATGGCATCTTCTTTCTCCAATTTACCATTCTGCATTCTAAAGGCAGGATTTTACTCTTAGATCAAAACAGATGGTTGTTTTGATGAGTTAGAGAAAACAATGCGGTAGCAGCACGTATCTGGCTTATGCATTTATGGGGTTTTGCAGTGTTCTGCTGACACTAACAGCAAGGCCCAGCTTTCTCATAGAATTCGTCGTGGTAGAAATTCAGCTCATCTGAATGTTCTGCCATGACATTTAGCTCTTAAAGTCTATTCATACATCAGCAAAAGAAAATTACCCAAAGCCATGTTTAATTAAGGGTAACTGAGAGGATTTTAATATCTCGTGGTAAGAATGGAGGTATAATTAACAAAATATCTTCAATCCTCCTGAAAGTGTGAGACAGTCACCGTAAGGAAGTAGGTTTTCCAGGTACCTGCACTTTCTCAAAACACAGTGTTTTTACTAAGTAATTACCTTTCCTTAGACTACCTTTAATTACATATTTAAAAAAATAGAAAAAATTCCAAAGCAAGTTATACATGTGTTTACATTTAAAGGTATTTCCATACTTGGATTTCAGTGCATGTCATGCCACTATCTCATTTTGAACCTGATCTTGACTCCTCTATGTTATGGCAGGACATTGAGTTTAGTGAGTGCAGCATTTGGTGCAAATGTGTATGTATCCTGAAGCAATGTGTAAAGACTATTGAAATGCCAGAAGACCTCACTAAGAGAGCTATGCAGCTGCGAAAAATGAAGTAATTACTCTTATTGTTTAAAGCTTGTTTTTCCTATTAATCCACTATGATGTAAATGGTCTGTTTGAGTAAAATAGCTCAGGTTTCCCTCCTGATTGATGCAATCCATATAGTGTTTCTGTAGCTAGATTTTAGCCTTCAGTTAAGCCTCTGCTTGTCTTAGTATAGCTTTCCACAAATTATTTGTGCTTTAAAATATATTGACTGTATATCATAGTCCTTATTCTCCATTCCTGAAAGTCACTTGAACTTGTTGCTGTCAACCATGTGAGTGGGAGCATAAAAATCTTCTAATTCTGTGGTCGCTTTCTGACTGCATGTAAGGGGCGTCAGAATGTGGCCAGAGATGTTTAGAGTGATGATCAAATTTTCAATGGCCTGAAAACTATTACTGCATTTAAATCACAGAACGATAAAGAGTATAGTTCAGATTTATGCTCTAACAAATTTTCAAAAAAGTTGAGATAGATGTGTTTAACTCAAGTCTGTAATGGGATATTTTCTAAACATAGACTTACGAATATTGAGTTGTTATTAAGCATAATTTTCAGCATTCTTGAGCGCTAACTTGGGGCTGTTTATTTTAGCAAAAACAGGTTGGTCGCTCACCTGGGGTAAGCAGTATAGAACACCAGCAAGAGATCACTAAATTAAAGGCAGACCTGGAAAAGAAGAGTGTTTTCTATGAAGAGGAACTATCTAAACGTGAAATAATGCATGCTAATGAAATAAAAAGTCTGAAGAAAGAACTACGGGATGCAGAGAGCCAGCAGCTTGCCCTCAAGAAGGAGATCATGATTTTGAAAGACAAGTTAGAGAAAACCAGAAGAGAAAAGTGAGTATTGTATGGAATTTACCTTTAAGCTCAAAATACCTTTTGAAGTCTCCTGGTATGTTTCCAAACACAATATCGCTTTCTTAACTGTAGTGCAGACAGGTGCATTTTGGCTAAGCTAATGCCAGGGTTGAAAATAGCCACCTTTAAAATCCACAACCCTGAACTGAAACAGTTAATTTTGCACCAAAATTCTTGCACTGGCTGACCATTTCAAGGTATGTAACTTGAGTTGCAGACTTGCAGCTCGGGGTAAGTCAACCCCTGAAGCTTAAGTTGCAGTTTAAAATAGGTTTTTTGACATTTTTTTTCTGTTTGGTATTTTCATCTGTTGATGCAAAACGAATGTGTTAGAGATCAACTGTTGCTTACATTTCTGCCAGCACAGGAACAGTCACTTAATGCGGACTAAGGCTAATCCACGTTGGGTTCCGTCCAGTGTTAACATCAGTCATCAGACTACTGTAGGCATAAGCTGCTTTATCTCTTCTGCATAGTGATTTGTCAGAGACCTGCTTTTTTCTCTCCCACATGGTGGAGCTTATAACTGGCCTTGAGAATGTTCCTTGAGGCATTCATCAATAAAAACAAGTTTTTCTGTTGGATAGTGTAGTAATGGAAATAGTCATAAATTGAATGTGTTCATTTCATTCATTTTCAAATTCAGAATGTTTTATAGACACTAACATAGATGCTTCTTTTTGCTGCTGACCTGCTTTTTTCTCTCCCACATGGTGGAGCTTATAACTGGCCTTGAGAATGTTCCTTGAGGCATTCATCAATAAAAACAAGTTTTTCTGTTGGATAGTGTAGTAATGGAAATAGTCATAAATTGAATGTGTTCATTTCATTCATTTTCAAATTCAGAATGTTTTATAGACACTAACATAGATGCTTCTTTTTGCTGCTGTAGGAAGATGGCATATTAGTTTGCTGAAAGCTTAGCCAAACTGTAGTGAGTCCTTAAATGAAAGTAGTAAATAAAATAAAGAATTTTTCAGAAAAGCTTATGCGAATAGAGCTGGAAACACTGCTTCTCTGGTAAATTGTTTCCAGCAGAGGAAGTAGATCATACAGCCTAGAATGCAGTGGGTGAACTGTTTCTTCCTAGAATATAGCTATTCACAGGCTGGACATATTAACACAGTAGTTTGCTGCTTTGTTCTAGGTTGAGAGGTAAAACTTGCATCAACAGTGTGTTTTCATTGTACCACAACTTAATGGTCTTGCTGACCTATGAGTTATAAATGCACAAAAGGCTATGCTGTCTTGTAATATATAAAGGTGATAGTATGATACTCCTTTAATTCCATGTCAGTCCATTAGTGTCTCAGAAGGAGGAATATTCAATGAAGAATCATTAATACCTCTTTCTGCAGGCTAAACTTTTGCTAAAGATCTTGCATCCAAACACTGACCAGACCAAAAACTCCTTGGAATTTTATCAGAACCATTCTAATGATGTACAGCTGCAAAAGTTCTAACTAGATGTCCATCTAGTGAAATAACAAATGGCCTAATAATGCTGATCTGCTTCATGCTAGCTAGTTCATAAACCTTCTTTCAATCTAGTTTCTCCCTCGAAATAAAAAAAGAACTGGATGCAAATCTAAAATGAGTGCTGACGTAACCTGTATACGTTTCAAGTGTTGGTGTAAGAGAACATTTTAAAGCATGAACAGAAGTGTGTCACATAACCAGAATCCAACATCTGTCTGTTAATGGGAAGGGCTTCAGCATCATGCGAAATCAGGTGTCCAACCACATGATGAGTGATTAATGGAGACCTGATCTTAACTGGGTTTTGTTAAACAGATCTGCAGAATCTCAGGCAACTATTAGGACTCCACAGAAATGCAGAATGTCCACTGTTCAAGGTGTGCTACAGGTTGACTTCTGTAGTAGTTGAGGGATTTAAAAAGGAAGCTTAAATGTTAGGAATGGAAGAATTGCTGTTGCTGCTCGATTCTCAGTATTTGGTAGTTTTTCTTAAGAGAACATGGATTTTTTTTTTTTGTTTCTGCTTACACATACTGTTTTTAGCTTTTGTAATCAGACATGCAAAACTTTTTGTGAGTCTGCCAGTACAGAGGTGTTCAATGTAAGTGTTGAAAAGGAAGCACCTGGAGGCTTTATGCTGAAATAAATGGAATTATTTTAACAATAGACTTGGGGTGGGCGTGGGGTTGAAGTGTGCGTATTCAGTTTGGGAAGAAAATTTTAGTAGTCTAAAAATAATCTTTAGTGCATATTTAAAAAAAAAAGGCTTTGATAGGAGGATGCGGTTGCATTACTTCATAAGGGCTATAGTATAGAGTGAATAAGAGCTTGGTCAAAATCTGTGTGTACTTTTTTATGTAACTTACATGCTGGGGGTTTCTGTTTCATTTTTTAAAATAGGTATTTTTTTCTTTGTTTCCTTCAAATTTAAGCTTTCTTACTTTTGCTATTTCAACAGCATAAGTCTTCAAGGGAGAGAAACTACCCTTCTGTACAAAACAATTGACCTTTGCTGAAGTCTGATAAACTGCATGCTATTAAAATTGGGAACGTAGGAACACAGTATCAGGCCAGTGATCTGTGTAGCATGATATTCCATTTCTTAGAATTGTCATTATGAAATATTTCAGAAGAAGGTCCAAGAAAAGAAACTCTGTAAAATAAATCATGTTTGTAGAAGTTTCTTTTAAGCCTGTCATTTAATGACAGATTTATAAAGCAGAGCGCTTTATAAAACAGTGTTTGCTGTTTTTAAATTGTGTGATATGAAGAAGCCTGGGAGCTGGTGTTTGTTTCAGGTCTACTTTTCTTGGTTTCAAAGCAGTAAGATAAAATATTTCTCCACTTTGTACAGCCGCAATAAAGAGCTGGAGTGACAAAGTGATACCATAAAGCTGTATTTCACATTGCTTGCATGTGGTTTGCTACAGTTATTTTACTGATAAAAAGAAAGCTGGATCGTGTGTGATTTCTTAAACTTGAAGAGCAGATACATAGCTAAATTTTAGATGAGAGAAAAAGCTTGATGAGAGAGGAGGATGCCAGGCTTCAAAGCAAATGTGTTATTTTGATCTTCCTGGCTGTCCAAGGTATGCTTATGGAATCTGTCACAGTTCTGTGGTTTGCTGAGTTGATATTTGGGTATGATAGATTATACCCTCATTCTTCTGTGTTTAAAATTTATCTTCTTTGTTTCTGTATTATACTATAGCAGTCTGACTTACTGGGTTAGTGACAATCACCAGTTGAATTAAGAAAGTAAAATACAGAAAACTACAAATATGTTGGGCTCTTTTACCAGCCCAAAGCTTCCTTAATCCACCACCATTTATGGCTGCTTTGAGCCTTAAGGCCTTAAAAGGACAAATTTTAGACAAATATAGAATAAAAACCCCTAAACAAAACCATAAAAGCTAAATAAAAGAAATAAATTAATTAAAAATTAGTTTGGTCTACTGTCTGAGAAATTAGCTTTGAATCTATGCCTTGCAAACAGAAGCAGGACCTGTTATTAATTCCCCTCACAGCCAATGCTTTAATCTCTTCCTGCCTTTTCCCTAGACTGCTCATCATATGCATGGAATCTGTTGATACAGAAAAAGAGTGGTGGTGAATTTCGAACTTGGCTTTTAAACAGTAAAGATAGTATGTTACTTTACTAGGATGTAGTGTTATGTTTCAAAGGATGCCTAGCAACATAGAATTTCACCATGAGTTTAACATGCTGTACTAGATTTCAAAGAGTGGTTGAAGCACTAAATGAATTTCAAATTAGGAATAGGAAATTCAAACCAGCATTACTCTTAACTGGGTTCACTGACACTTCTCATCTTTTAAGGGTGTTCTCTCAATTTGGCAGAGGAGTTGTATTTCTGCATCTCAGAAAAAGAGGCGAGGATGTAATTTCTCTGTTGCACAATGTAAAATTATGATTGGTATCCAGAAGAAAAATTGCAATGCTCAGGACAATGTTTCCCCTGGATTTTATTTTTACAGAGTTAACCTTCTGTACTGGGTACGTTTTCAAACCTTTTAAGGCTGGACAGTGGTATTTGCTGAATGGATATTTACTGTATCTGTGGCATTTATAGTATAGTTCCATCAACCTACTGATGAACCTTGTGCCAGTTACCTGAATAATTGGTGAAATGGTGAATACAAGATGCAAATGTAGTGAGTCTCAAAAGAGTGGATGCGAGGTGGGCGTTACACATCTAAAACATTGCTGTACACCACTTCAAGGAAGTTACAATGTTTTTTGGCAAACAGAGGACCTGCAGCTTCATTTATTTTCAGGTTCTCATATTCGTTGTGCAAGATCAAAGTTGATGTTAAGCAAAATCAACCAGAGGTTCTCCTCTACTGAATGACATCCGCAGTAGAAGGGAAGGGTTGGGGGAGACAGCTACTTTGAAACTCTTTCTCAGAAAAAATGGTCCAAACCTCCTCTAGAATCTAGGAGTGTATAGGTTATCCATCCACTTTTTGCTGATAGTAAGTATACAGTACCTGAATTAACAGTTCGAATGTGTCCTCTGGCTGTTCTAAATTGTCCAAAGACTAGCCCGTATAAGCTTTTCTCATAAGAGACCCAGGCCTAAGTGCTCTAATTTAGCTTCTTTATGTTCTGGTTTCATATGTGGTCATTTTTGCCTATCATTCTGTATGAAACTTGGAATTATAGAAAAGTCTAAGTTAAAATAATGTTTCTGTGAGCTGAGAATTTACCCCGAGTGTCTTAGAATATTGACACACGCTTCAGTCTGCAGAATTACAGCTGTTCAATGTTTGGAGGATTCATCTAAAGAATAAAATATGTATAAATGGATTGATAAATGTTAGCTCAGTGGAGCTCTGTTAATTCCGTACTGAAGGAAAGATCATTGTCCAATGATAAAATTCAACAGACTGTCTTGTAGTCCTAAGATGGTAGTATAATACATTACTTGCTTAGTTTTAGTAGGCTGTGATGTTACCAATGCCGTACTTTCCTTTCAGCTAGTATGTCCATTGATCTTTATGCATTTAAGTGAAGAGCGCGCTGATTTTTAGAGTAGGAAACTTTCTGATTCTACTTCATTTTATTTCTTAGCCAAAGTGAAAGAGAGGAATTTGAAACAGAGTTCAAACAGAAGTATGAACGAGAAAAGATTCTGCTAACAGAGGAAAACAAAAAACTTTCAAATGAACTTGATAAGGTAAGTGCCGATTAATTGAGTCCTGAGTTTACAACTATTGTATACTATGTACAAATTGGACATTATAGAGCTGTATTGGTTATTGTTAACTCTTAATTGATAGCAGAAATTAATATTAAAAAAAGTCATGATTAATATTTCATTTGAATAGAGAGTATCTGCATGTATCTGAACTTGAGAATTTGTGCACGTATGTATATATGCATGTATGTGTATTTCTGTGTAGGAATTGAGTTAGATGGTCTTACAGTTTGGTAAGATTAATTTTAGACAATATCTTAAGCCCAAAAAAAAAAGATTATTTCATTGTATGACCCAAATATAAAAGTACATATTTAATGATGTGATTACTTAGAGTATATTTGCACGTCAACTACTGTCAAACAGCAGGGCCCCTCCCACCCATTGAGATTAAATGTTACTTTGAGATATTAAAAAAATACAAATGATAAGACATATTAATTGAAGTGTGTTGAGCAAGGAATAATTATGTTTCGCGCATTTAGATTATCTCTTTATTGTTCATTTTGACAGGTTATTCAAGTTCATTGTGGATTAGCCAAGTCTTGCTAAACTTGTCTATTCTTTTTGTAATGCATTAAATTTTATAAAAATATGATGAAAGTACAGTGTTCTTCAAAGTAAGCATGTTTGCGTGGCAGTGTTCAAATTAAAGTATATTTTCATACCAGTGTAAGACGCATACTATATATGCTTATATGTAGGCTTAGTCCAAGAACAGTAAGAGACTAGTCACTTTGATAGTTTTTCTGCTCGGTTTCTCTTTTTTTGTTTCTTTTTTTTTTATTATTTGGTTAGCTTTGTTTTTTCCTTGTCAAATAACATTTAATAAATAAGCATATTTAAATCATAAGTCCATTTAAATGATAAATATGGAGTGGAGTACTCAGGAGTAAAAAGCAGAATAGATTTAAAACTGATATTTTTTTCATCATTTTGATTTGTTAATATATTTCAGTACTAAAAGAAGCCTTTCACATGAGATTCATTCTCCTAAGCGGGCCTTCCTATAAAGTCTATCCGATCTCTGATTACAGTTTGTCTTTCTGAATAATTATTTAATGTAATGAAGGTTTAGTTCCCAATACCAATTCAGCTTAGCTGTGGCTTTTGTCTTGCAGAATGTGCATGTATGAATGACAGCTATGTGAATGTGAGTGAGGTTAATTGCTAGGTATAACACACTGTACTTACAGATGTGCATTTAATTTCAATTTCCCTGTCTGCAAGTACGTACAATGAAAAACAGGGGAATGTGAGACACCTGGAGAATCTCAGGACTGACTCATGCCTGTATCTGTTAAGCCTCTCATTCTCCATGGTTACTAAACAAGACAGAGGTTTGGCAGTTTTATCTAAGCTACAACAATTTTTGTGCCCTTGCTTTGCTCTTTTAATGTAGTTTTTTCTATATAGAACATTCCACACTTATATGGTGCAAAGCAGAAACCTTCTAAGAGTTGTAGAGGTATTTGGAGACTAGTTGTCACAAAACTAATTAATTTCTTAGAGTAAAAATGTAGTTCTAGTCCTTAAAAAAGGCTTTTCAGTACAGCTAAGGTCATACATGAGAAGAGATTCTGGCTTTTATTGTTACATGGTGTTTATTGTGAAGGGTAGTACCAATTTTTAAAGCAGATGCACGATGTGGGAGAGGGGAACACATGCCTTTGAGTCTGCACAGAGATGGAGTCACAGCAACTTTAACAAGTTGTTTAAATTCTCATTCAGCTCACCACCATGTTTGAGAGGCTGAGTATGAATAATCGGCAGCTGGAAGAAGAGATGAGGGACCTCGCTGATAAAAAGGAGTCCGTGGCCCACTGGGAAGCCCAAATTACTGAGATCATCCAATGGTGAATACTCTGCTCTAATGTCATTGCAGAATCCCCTCAGTGTGTGGTAGGGCTGTTACTGAGTTTTTGCCTTTGCCCATGGCACTTGCAAGTGCTTAGGTGAAATCTCACACCCGTCTGGGATTCTGCTGTATTTTTGCTTGAGATTTTAATAATATCCAAATCCAGAAAATTGTGTTCCTCCTTAAGAGCGAAAGTGTCTCACCAAATACAACTTTTTTAAGTGCAGAAGAATCATGGCCATCGGGTGTGGCTTGTGGCTTTGGAAGAATGCTGGAAGGAGTCATGTGCTGAGCTCACGCCTCCGAGAGGGAACAACCCTGGGAAAAGCAGTGGCTGAGAGTATTTGTGTCTCGGCATTAATTTCCTTCATCTGCTTGGCATGTGGCAGAATGAAACAAATACAGTGCAACTTTTATGTGATTTTTTTACAAGGAGGGCATCTGAGACTACCACAAAGCCAGTCAAGTGATGTTTCTAATAATACTTTTGCTAAATAATGATGTTATGTTTCTAAAGTCTTCCGTCCAGTTCTAATAAATTAAGGGGGAAAAAAAAAAACAAGTTGAAACTGTTAAGAGAAAAAGATTGTTTTATCTAGGTATTTTATCTTATTTTTCCTCTCCATGCCTGCTTCTTTCCCCTCCCCTTCTATGGTCCATTGCAGTGTTTAGCATCTACAAAAACAGTTTGCATCCAGACTTTTTTTTTACAGATCATCCACTTCTGGGAAGATTTCATCATCATCTACTCATCTTTTTTTGGTTTACTACTTGATTATTTTTTTTTCCCCCCATTTTTCCCATCTCATTTTAGTGAAAAAAACTAATTTGTTGTGTCAAAGCAAAAATAGGAAACATTTGTTCTAATGAAACCTAGTTTGGTATTGTTGTAATGTCAGAATAATCTTGTTGTCCAAATACAGAGAAGTTTGGCTTTTGAATATAGCCATGTGAATATGTCACACAAAAGAAGGGCTGTCCTCTGGGTTTCTGGAAGTGTTTTAAACAGTGTTTGTTACATAAAATTATGTAACGCCGATCTGTGTTATGAAGTCCATAGTGTCTTAAGGCATTGTATTTGTAGCAGAGGTTAAAAAATCTAAAGGGTCCACTTTGTGCGTGTTCCTTTTAAATCTTGTCTCTCATAACTGTGAGTGTAGATGGCCTGCGTCACAGAAATAAAAAAAAAAAAAAACCCAAACATAGAAGTTGTTTAAATGAACAGATAATTTCTAGCCAATCAGAAATGTTTATTCAGAAAAAGGTAACGAGGGAGACAAGTCTATTATTTCACATTCCATATTGTTTTAAGGTAATGCTTATCTGTCTTAATCCACCAAGGTAACCCCGTTTTTCAGATTTACATGTGAAAGCACTCATAAAACTTAGCAGTTCTGGAAAAAGACAGGTCAGAATTAGTTGTGGATTGTTTTACTTAACACTATGTAAAAATGTACCAACAGCCATTAAGAATGTCCCTTCTCCAATTTATGAGAGTGTTTAATATTTTAAGATGTACTACTGGTGTGGTTCAGGTATATGATAAAGCATCTTGCACGTATTAGAGATGTCACTGGGGGGTGAAAGAGGTTTGGGATTGAGTTTTTTGTTATCTCTAAAGATACTTAATGAAAAAAGATCAGGAACATGCATGACTAACTTTCTGAATGAAAGATACCATTTTACTGATCCCTTACGATAATATAGTGTCTTTTAAAAAGCTTGGAACTAAAAATTAAAGAATTATGTGAAAAGAAAAAAAAAAACAGAAGTACTGTGGGCAAACATTAAGGAGATTAAAAAAATCTGGCTTGGTTCCAGTTTTTAATCACTGTACACATCTCAATTTTCCCTCCATACTTCTCTCTGCTTATGTTAAATTTTTTTCAGCTATGTGAGGCCATATCTTGGGTCACATTTTTTTCTTATTATGTTTAGATTTTCCATGTGTTACCCAGATAATCTGGTCAAGTCCATCTGCTGTCCTTAGAATTCAGCACTGCATACTGACACTAGGTCCTTCTCTGGGGACTTTTTGCTGTGGAACATGGGGTGCTATATGAAGTATTTAAACATCTATAATAATAATAAACATTTTAAAAGAAAAAAAAAAAAACCCTGATTTTGAAGAAAACTAATCTTACTTCATCGGTCACAAGCCTATGTTTTCCTCAGAAGAACATGCAATTTAAATCCATACCTGTCCACCTCTTCAGTATGACAGCAGAATGCCTTGGAGCTAACAAAGTAGGGTAGAGCTTCTAAGCGTCCTCTTCAAAACTAACAGATTTTTCACATAATATTACTTTAAAATATGTATTTCGGGTGCATACTTTCCACTTCTTAAAAATGGGTTTTGCCTACCGTCTTCTTTTTGTACCATGATTCATGAAGGATAGGAGGCAGAAGATGGAATTAATTAGTTTTGTAAACAGTTTGCTCAGCTGCCTGTGGAAGTTCAAGGGATTTGTTCTAGCCCTGTTTTAAGTAACACAAGCCCAAGGAGTACTTACTTAGAGTGCTTTGACATCTAACAGATATCTCTCTTAGGAAATCTGCCCCACTATTCAAGTCCGGTTTTGGGTGGTTAAGATTGTCACTTTCTTTACGACTCCTTGGGCCCTTCTAAATTATTATTTCTTTCAGATTTTATAACTTGTGAGTAATTTTAATGGCCTATCATGTTCCCTTTAGCCTTTCCCTTCTTTCTTACTGTGCTCTCTTGCATCTTGTTTAGGGCAAATGTACAAAAGCCTTCTTATTTTTGCTATTATTATCCCAAGATGCCATAAATATAGTCAAAATCTTAATATAAACACTTGAATCAAACTTTCATTGCAAATTCTAAAGTGGTAGCAATAGACCCTCACAGATCATTCAGCCTTAATGGAGCTATTATATTGACAAGTTTATATTTGCCAAATCACTCATCATTCCTTGACAAGAAATATTGAGGCTTTTATAGTCAGCTATAAATTTTCCTGTGGGAGATGGGAAAGAGATTCATTGCACAGGAGGTTAATTCACTTTAAAAAGGAATCTTTTAAATAGCCATGGTACAGTATTTCTGTTCTGCTGCAGAAAGGAGGTCGATGGAAATCTTGGTAGTGATTCCCAGAGTACTTGACAAGCATCTTAACTTATTAGTCTCTCTGGGAGGGATTCATGTAACCTAGTTTTAGAAGTCCTAAGGTAGACAACTAAAATATATCCCATGACTAGTACTGTAGAAGCCTCTCTTTCTCCCCACTGATTGAAAAGGAAGTGTAGACAACTAGTTCAAATGAAGAATTCTGTATTGTTGAGTATGTTTATATGGATGAGCTAAATCCTACCTGATTTACCTATAGAGTGGATGTTAGGCTTAGGTTCAGCTGGCCAGAAGCTGTGACTGTTGTTTACTAAAGATTCAGTTAATATTCTCCTTGTTGTCTAGATATCTTCCCAATCAACTGTATTATGATTGATTTTATCTTAATTATTGATCTCATTAGAAAAAACAGCCAACCAACCAAACAAAAAAAACCCAAACAAAAACCCTAACCCCCAAAAACCCAAACACTTTGCGTTAAATGAAATACAAAAAAGCCCCGAAGTTGTTTTTTTTTTTTTTCTTTGAAATTTGGTTGCTCTCAGAAGAAAGCACACATAAATTGTGGAAAAGGTTTAGCAAAAATCCTGGGCAAATTCAACTGTAAAGAAACTCAAAATATGAAAAATTCTGAGATGCATTGTTTGAGGTAAGAATAATCAGAGGTTAATTATCTATAAAATAGAAATTCTGGAGGGGAGGGGGAAATGTCAGGGTTTGGGAGCAGAGTGAAATGTTGAAAATTTTTAGAGAAGTAGTTTTAAAAAACAAGTTTTGTTGGAGACAGCAGGGGAAAAGAAAATAATTAAATTGGAGGCTTTGAACATAGTGATATGAAGACAGAAATTTAAAAGCATTGAGAAAGTACAGGAGAAATGGGAGTCATGGCCCACAGACTTCCTTGGGGTTTTTAAATCAGGTAAGATGCAGCTTGGCGTAAGATCCCAGGGCTTCAAGATCACTCCTGTTCAACAAAAAATCTCCAGTCCTCTGGGTCCATTTTGTGTTGTAAAGTATCCCAGATGGAGAGACCCAGAGAGTCTGAGGTTCCTAGCAGCCTGACAAATAACATACTAGATATTGGTCAATGGTTATTTGAAGGTTGTCATGATGTTGGCTCCCACTAAAACATGAAATTAAATTTTAGAGGAATTTGTACTATATCACTGTTCTAGGTTCTTTATAGTTAACGAACTAAGCTTGCAAGGGCACTTACGTTATATATGAAAACAGAACCAGTTCATCTAATCTAAATTTTCAGTAAAGAAAGAAATTACTCTGAGTGGAACCTAAAGAACTTTTCTTCCTTAGGTCTTCTGCTGTGCTTGTTAGGGCTCTCTGCAAGAAGCGGGGGCAAGGAGGCAAACATTAGTAAGATTAACTTTACCATTCTTGCTTTATCTTCTAAATAAAAAGCCAACCAAGCAAAAAAAACCCAGCAAAACAGTAACAAATCAAAAAACTGCAAGAACTCTTGGGTTCACATGTTTAATCAATCTCATTATCGAGAGAATGTTGCCATCTAGTGGACAACAAAACCGTATCTCAGCTCTAAATTGTACTGCTTGTATTTACTGTCTTAGTCAGTATAAATTTTTGCAAAAATTGACTTTATAGGTATATTTTCATTTTCTAGATTTCTACATGTTCTGTGGAACATCTCTCTGAGGTTATTGCATGTGCAACTTTTCAGAATTTAGAGCCTGAAGGTTCTGTGCATCATAAACCAGATAACTGAAGTGTTTTCCCACCTTCCATGAGTAAGGATCTATATGGCATGATAAATATTGACAAAGAAATTGGACATTTAAAGTTTTTCATCTTTAATTACAGAAGTTAAAAAATAAGGCACCAATTCAATTTTATTTTTAATCTGGCATTGTCCCTTTTTTTCTGCAAAGATTTTACATATCATTAAAAATAGAGAAGATCAAACACCAATTTCTAAATTTCTTTTCCCATCTACATCAGGAAAACTTACTTTCTCACCTTGAGAACCTCATACTCTTTTTATTCCTAATTACACACTTTTCTTTTTACTATGCATTTCATTATGCCCCCCACCCCACCCCCTACCTCCCTCAAGAACATGTTATGCTATTTCTCACTTCTTTTGCCCACTCTTCTACCCTAAGTGGTTTGTATAGGCCAAGTTTATCTGTATCTGGTCGTCAAAATGTGTTTCATCCAGAATGTTATGGGGGAAAAAAGTTGGCGTGCGGCTTCCATTGAGTTCTGGTATACGTTGGGAAAAATACTGACTCATTAATATCAAAACTTTCACTGACTTTTAATAGAGTCAGGACATGCGTTTTGTTTTTCTTTTTTTCCTAGGCTCCTCCCTACCTCTTGAACTAAATTCTGGCCAGGAGACAAAGATGATAAAGCCCAAAGCATGACTAAGTGCTTACTTTTTCATGCTGGGTGGGAATTTTGTGGCAAACTGTCAATGTTTTTGCATTAGCTTCCTCCGTATTAAAGCAATCTTCTTTATATAAATCTTAAACTGCACACCCAGAAGTCCATGCAACCTGGAGATGTTTAGCCCATAGCTTTTGCATTGTGATCTTGCCCTAAGGCCGCCATGGGAAAGCTCTTCTGTTCCTCTCTTGCCTGTGGCAGTTCAAAGTATGTGCTCTCTGTCTTTCTTGCCTCCTGGTGACTATCTATAAATCTTTGTGGAAACATGATATTATTTTTATTCATTAATGGTAAGCTTGCAAGCAGCACCTTTTCCATATTCACTGTGTGTATGAACCCCATAGTATCAACCAGAGAAACTTACCTTGCTTTGTAGTCACGGAGGGGGGATCCCTTTCTGCAGAGAGGTCACTAAGAGACAAATTCAGCCATCTGGAGAACTCTCATCTCCAGTCCAACATACTCAGGATTACAGTTATTAAGGAACAATCAGGAGGCAAGGATAAGTTAATTTCCATGAAGTAGAAAAAATATTTTCCCACTTTCCTGAAAGTTATTTAAAACTATTTGAGGATCGTTACTTAGAGCACATCCTAAACATTTCTGTGGTTAGTGTTCATCAGGCTGTGGTATTAGAATGCTGGTCTCTGAGACCGGCTCAGAGATTTGGGTATGCCCTGGTGTTGCAGAACTGAGTTTGTTCTTCTGTGGGCAAGATGAGTATGTGCAGAGCCAGGCATGTAAGGTGAAAGGAAATGGTGGGGGTTTGGGGGTTTTTCTTTTTCTTTTTTTTTTTTTTGTTTCTGTTTGTTTGTTTTAGGTTTTACATAAGCTATTTAGTTTCAGTGAGATAATTTTTTAGCAACTTTCTTTTCTATGTTAATACCTGAGGCAAAGTGAAGGAAGAACCTTCTGCTGTGATTAATCACAAAAAGTTTTTTTCTTTGTAACTGATGATCAAAGAATCTGAAAAACAGACATGTCTCCTCCTTGATGTGTTTACACCCAGAAAACATGTCTTAATAGAAAGAAATCTCGGGGAATGAGAGAGCCTTTTCTGGCTTATACTGTTTAATAACATTAGAATTAGACTCTCCCTATTTAATTAGCATTTCTGAAATAACATCAGTGTTTGATTCTAACTACTAGTTCTCATAGTCAATTGATACAGTAAAGTCAATGTTATATGGATGGTTGAATTGCTAATTATTGGTTATAAATTTTGTCTTAATTTACTCCCTAAAAATAGGTTGAATCCTGAAATGTTTCTTTCCCACAGTCTCAATTTCAGGTAGCTGACACTTATGTATGAGACATATATTACTTCCTTAAATATGTAGTTCTTCAATTTTTATTCCTTGTCTTAGTGATGCATATAGTTTAATGGAACTCTGCAAAGCAGTGAAAGCTTAGTTCTGTGTGGTTTTCTGTACTGGTGGTTTTTTTTGTTTCCTTATGTTTTCTGATTTTTGTTTTGTATTCTGCTTTTTTCTGTTTCTGGTTGCTACTTTGTTGAAGGGACTTTTGTTTTTTTTTCTTTAGATTCTTTGGTTAAAACACCTTTTTCTTCTAATGTAATTGTTTAGGGTAAGTGATGAAAAAGATGCTCGAGGTTATCTTCAAGCCTTAGCCTCTAAAATGACAGAAGAACTAGAGGCCCTGAGGAACTCCAGTTTGGGTGCAAGAGCTACAGTAAGACTCTACTTCCATATGTCAGATATTTTTTTTGTTTGTTTGAAAAAACACTAATTTGATAGTTTCAGCTGCAGTAATAACCTGTCTGTAGAGCCTGTGTTAGTCAAAAGTTAGACTTTTCCTAGAGCTTCCCTTCTGAATAACTGAGTAGCGAATTTATTGTTTATCAATTAATTAAACACCAATATCTTTATAATGTGACTTTATCTATTATGTTGTTCAAGTAGCTACTTTATACTCATACATGAATTTGTTGAAGGAAATTTACACTTTGGGTCATGAAAGCCTTAGAATCTTTCACTTTTGAAATGTGAATGTCCTTCATAGCTGTCATTTGAATTAAGGCATATCAAAACTTGAATTCACAAAAGCTCTTTGCTTTTGAGATCATGACAGCATAAGACATTCATCTTGCCTGTTTAGTACTTGAGTTTAAAAATAATAATACTAATAAAAATACTCTTTTAATTTTTTAATTTTAGATTACTTTGGAGTTAATGAATTTTCATGTTAAGAACATAATAGACTGAGAAACGTAATTGTTGAAGTTAGTTACGTTCCCCATTTTCTGCCTTCTTCCCTCTTACTCTTTCTTCTCCCTTTTTATTCTTTACTAGGACATGCCCTGGAAGATGCGCCGCTTTGCAAAACTGGATATGTCTGCAAGGTTGGAACTACAGTCTGCTCTTGATGCTGAAATCCGAGCCAAACAGGCTATTCAAGATGAGTTGAATAAAGTCAAAGCTTCCTGTATCTCTACAGAGTGGTAAGACTGAATTTTCTGATGGAAATTTACTTTGATACCTCCCAGGGAGTGTCATCAAATCATGATTTTAACTATCATCTTGTCTGTCAAAATTTGATAATGAATGATATGCCAGTTTCTCATATCCTTATATCTTATATTCTTATATACCTTATATATAAGGTATATCCTTATATACCTTATATTCTTGTATCTTAATGTGAAAAAAGACCATATCTCTCTTCATTGTGTAAGCAACTGAACACTTACTGGGGAAATTTGAAATCTTGAAGACTTTCAGAGGGGACACTTTCTCTTTAATAATAGAATCTCTCCTAGTTGTGATAACAAGTTCAAATGCAAGCAGATTTTGGGTTTGTATCTTAGAACATACTCTTTTCCATTCTATTGATAGCTGCATTGGGTTAGCTGATGAAAATCAATTATTGCATACTGATTTGCACAGCAATAACATAAGCTTATGGAAGATTATGAATTATTTTATTCCTTCCTCAGACCTCTCTCCCAGTCCTCCCACCCCACCCCCCAAATTACAAAATTTATTCTGAGTTGGGTGAATGCCTGAAGCAGGGGATTGGTAGGAAGACATTCCATTTTTACGTCTCCAGCTTCCATCTAGCTCAGAGCACTGACTTGTTCTGCAGCTTTAGGAAAGCAGTTGGACAGAGCTGAGATTCAAGTATGTTATCTATAAAGTGGGAATACGTTGTCCGCCTGACTTGGGTGTTTTTCAGGCCAGGTGACATGACAATAGGCAGAATTGTAGATCCTCTAAGAACAGGAGAACCAGTGTTTGCTTTGATAGGCAAGGATGAGAAGTGTGGTAGAAATGCATAGTAGTGTTACCTATCAGCTGTGAATTGGAAAGCACTGAAACAACTAACTGTAAAGTAACTGAGAAGAAAAATAGTTCAACATAATCTATTAGTATCACAGGCACTGTGAATTAACAAATAAAAAATCACCCAATCTTTAAGCGTAAAAATACATGTGGTCTTTTTTTCTCATTCACAGGATACAAGCTCACACAATTACTTATAAATTAGAAACACGAGCCTATTTAATGGGTAAACAGGGACAATTAATTGCTTGTTCTGTTTTTTTTTTTAAGATACCATACTAAACGGGTCCCAGTAGATTTCTGAATTCATTCTGGCATTTGATGACATCATGGAGTTTGCTGGGCATTGATTTTTAAATAGCATGCAAAGATGGACAAAAAAAAAGTGACTTGTGTCATGGGTTCTCAATATTTATGTAGATTTTTTGTTTGTATTCTTTTCAAGTAAATTGCAAGAATCGGAGAAGAAGAACATGGAACTGTTGACAGATATTGAAAGGCTGAAAAAGGAGACAGAAGAGCTTAGATCAGAAAAGGGTATGGCAACTGATATCCAAGTAAATAACATGTTTCATGTTGGTGGGTACATCTTATCAATTAAGTGTCACCTTGCAACTAAACTATGATACCAACAGACTTTGGCATACAAGATGTTGAGCGCAACAATTGCATGTTAAGATGTACCCACAGCAGTTGCGTTTGCACTTCTAATACATACTTGTAATACGCTTCAGTTTTGTTAATATACTTGACCAGTAAGGTATTATTTGAGTTGGAACTGCATTATTTTTATGTGGCATGTGTATGGTGATTTACTGCCAGAAAACTGTTAGAAGTATAGATATATTTATAGTTTTTTTCCCTTTATGATGGGTGAAGGTATTTAGACTTCAATACTGATCATAGTGTTCTTCATCTATGAATGTTTTGGCCCTGTCTACACCGAGAGTAAACAACTGCAGAGGCATTCATGTGTTTCTGGGATGACTTTGTTGATTGGCTTTGTAACCACGTAGTGAGCAGTGTGGTCATGTTTGCTTTGCTGTGGTATTAAGAACATGTTCTGGGATTTCTAGTGCATCTGTCTAACAGTACTTGCATTGTTGCTGGGCAAAGAGACTTTTTGGTAATTCTGAAATGAAAAAAATTTTCACTGAGAGTTGATTAATGATTTGGCTGATTCTTTGCAGTTCCCGTAGTAGCTCTGATATTTGTATCTTATGAGTCCCATGGGAAGAAGTGATTTTTCAGACCAAATGGAATTACCTAATTTTCTGTAGGGAACTGTTTGAACTCCAGAGTTTCAAAATCCTGACAACAATTGCTGCGTAGGGATGTCAAATACTGTTCAGCCTTTGCAACCTAACGCGTGTCAATCAATAATGTATTGTAGTTAACATTCATCTCCTATATATAGGCCTCCAAGTGCTGGTTGACTGGTAAAAATAATACAAACCTATACAGAATATTAAAAAATGATTGATGCTGATTAGCAAATAAGATTTAGGGAATTGATACTTGTTCATCTTGATGCTTGGCACTGATACCAGGATTATGCTTCTTCCAAGTGCTTGGAGGGGAACTCTTGATGGCATCTACCTGGAGACAATAATGCTTTGTCATGTTTAGCTTTCACTTATAGATCCTTGAACTGTCTTAAATATTACGCGTAGTTACTTGGCTTCTGAAATCTTCCTTTGCGTTAAACAATCTGTAAGAATTTATAATTACTATTTTACCCTGTATTTTTTCCAGTGTTTAAAATCTTATTGTTTTTGTGAAATAGAGATAAACATTTACTCTTTTTTTTTTTTTAAAAAAAAAAAAAAAAAGAAAATGTACTGTTCAAGGAAAAGTTAGTTATTATGCTTTTTGCCTGAAGTAAATTAATAAGATTCTACTGCAACTATTCAAATATTTTGATACAAATATGCCTTAATCCAAAGTCCTTATTATCTTTGGACTTGGTTTTCTCTTATAAGAAGAAATATATTGAAGTTTGAATCATTAACTCTATAGAGGATTCAAATGTAGTCAATGTACAGTGGTGGAGTAACTTCCTGTGTGTGGAAACTGATATCTAGGAAGGGATTACTTAGATTAGCACTTGAATCCTTTGCTCTTTATAAATGTGTTCCAGAAACTGAGGAGGGTGGGGGAAAAGATTACTGAAAATGATTCTATAAAGTAGCAGGTAATTTGAGAATTATTTTTACTCTTTTATTGGGATTTCAGTGTATTTGTATTTTGAAGAGGAAAGGGTTCTTTGTAACTTCACTGTGGGTTATATTTAGAGCAAACAGGGTGATACGGCCAGTTAGAGCAAGACACTGACATTTTTTAAAAGAAATAAGTGGCCTTTGATAGCATCAGTCTTTTGAGATGCGCACAGTCCTGCAGGCTCTGGTCGTAGTAAGTATATATATAAAAAATGTATTTATAGTGTTCAGGAAGCTAGAGTTTGTACACATCTGTGATTTATAAACACCCACACAGCAACTTGAATTATTTCCCAAAGAAAAGAAGAAGGGGGGGGGGGGGAAGTTGAAGCAAGTTAAAATAACAGTCAAGATGTGCCAGCCTCTGTAGCTCCAGAGGATGCAGCGTTCCTGCTCTGCTTGCTGGCTGAAAACTGTGTAAACGGTGTAGCATGACAGAGACATCTGAAGCTTTAACCGGGATTGTATTACTCCTGGACATTCAAAAGTGAGAGCTGGCAGACAGGCATAGAGCATGAGTCAAGGAACTCTTATTATTTGGAAATGCAGTGTGTTCCTCAAACAGCCTGTTCCGTACGTTTTTGTGGAACCTCGCTGTTTGCTAAAGCTGTCTTGTCACGGTAGGCTATCCAGCGTGTGACTAGAGCAGGGATGACACCTGCTGCGTTAGTGTGTATGCCTGTATGTCATGCCGTGCATGTTGCAAATGGACATAAGCACATTAGAAACCTGTGCCTTCTGCATAATAGACACGTACATACAGTATGTTTTCATGTTGAATTCACCGCTCACACATCCTAGCTTGGAAAAGGTTAGTTAAACATAAGCTGCTTGTTTAGTGGCTGTATGGCTATTAAAAAAATCTTTTACTCTGGAAAACAGACCAAATGTGACAACTCATTTCAAAACATGTAGGTGGTTCAGGTGGATACTCAAACCCTGATTCAGCAAGGCAAAGGTCCTCCATGAAAAGGTCATTTTTCTGTAGCTTAAAAACCTGCTGCTGTTTTTTAGGTGTAAAGCACCAAGACTCACAGAATTCTTTCTTGGCATTTTTGAATGCGCCTACCTCTGCTCTGGATCAATTTGAAGTAAGTGTACAGCTATTCTAACTTTCTGTTGGTCAGTGGAACTACTGCTGTTATGTGCAGGTTATATGCATATTTGCTGAGAGTTTGCCACTGTATTTTAATCACATTGCCCCATTTATATTTGTGTATAATAATATGTGAGAATTGTTTGTCATTTACAGTGCTGGCTGTCTTCTCTTGAACAAGTAATCGTAGTGAATTCTCTCTCAAACTTTGAATGCAGAAATTTTCCTGATTTTGTAGGGACCGTGAAAAGCGTAGTTGTTCAAATGGTCTTTCTTTGTATTCAGAAAAACGCTAAGTAATGTGGATACTGGTTTGGTAAAAATGAGAGAAAATACGTAAATAATTCTTGAATGTATTCCATGAAGTCACTGTATATTTATTAGGTTGTTTTCATGTTCGTTTCATTTTACACAGATCTGTAAAATCCAGATAACTGCTATTCATCTCCTCTCCACAGATCCTATATACTTAAAAAATAAATCTGTTTAATTCCTTTGTCACTTTCAGACAAAAGACCAGTTTAGGTAGAAAACTTGGAAGAAAAAAATTGAAACGATACTATACATTTAATATCTTCTTTTTTTAATCAACAGTAAGCAATGCATCATTTTTCTTTTAAAAGAACAGCTGGGGTGAAATACTGGTGAAACTGAATTCAGAGGGGACAAGGCAGCACCTTTACAGTTATACATTGGTCTAAAATTTGCCCCTTTTTTTTTGCTGATGGGTGTACAAGGTCATCACATTTAGCTATGAAAGAGCATAATCCCTTATGTTACTGATGTTCCAAAACTTACTTTGTTTTCATTGTGTATTCATTAATTCATTGTTCTCTCTTGAAGTCCTCACAATTAATACCATTTTTTAATTTGCTTTTTAATTATTTATCTTACAAGTTACTTTCAATATAAAAATCCTGTTGGAGTGTAGGAATATTATTTTAGTGAGTGAACGCTGGAAGAACATTGGGTTTTATACAGGTAGTTTATTGATTAATTGTCTATGAAAGGCAATTAATGAAAACTTACTGAGGTAACTGTTACTGGCACTAGTTATTTACAGTTCTTTATTTTTGCACTTTTATTTATACTGAACAGTTTTCTTCATCCATCTCTTTCTCTCTCTCTCTCTTTTTTTTTTTTACTGCTGTTTTCATTAAAATAGGATTCCTTTTCCTCCTCTTCATCCTCATTGATTGATTTTATGGATGACGTAAGTCTTTGACTTTCAAACCAGTAAATCCCTCAATAACAGAGATGAGTTGATTGATTTGGAATATTCAAACATTAATGCAGTCAACTTAAAAAATCTGCAAGTGCAGTGGAGAGCAGAATATTTCTATAATAGCATACTTACACCTATTTATATAGATGGATGTTCAATTTTAAAGTAAATGTTTTTCTTTAGGTGCAGGTGAAGAATTTTTAACAGCAAACAGTTTTTCTAATGGGGAGAAGCTGCTTTTGGGCCTTATCTACTGATGTGGCCTGTGGAAAATGGTTCCAAAATCACTGGCACGTTTGTTTCATTTAGTTCTATTGCTTCATATTATTACTTTACCATTAGTTGTTTCCAGTAGTTTTCTGATCACTTCAGTGAAAATGTTTTCTTTGCATACAGTTAATTTCTGTTTGCTCAAATAAAACGATGTCTCTTTTTTAGCCTATATTGTAAGAAGCAATTTTCATTATAACTGAACTTACTACTTTTTATTGCCATTTGAGATGCTAGTTTTTTATCAGGACAGTGTTTAAATATTTACCCTAGTTAATTGCATACTAAGGGAATTAAGTTAAAAGCTGAAAATTGACTGCATTATATTTCTTCCATACTGAAGTGGTAGGCACATGAAAGGAAATAATAATAAGTTTTTTAAAATTGAAGTATATACTACGCATCCATGGTAGAGGACCATCCGTTACAACTCTGTAGGTATATTGTGTGTGTACGTCTGTGTGTGCTTGTATATATGTGTATACACATACACACATATTTATACATATGTCTTTAAAATAGTATAATCCTATTTGCATTAAAATGTGATACAATTAATTTTATTCTAGAAACGTCTGCTGTGAAGGGTGTAACAAAGAGGGTATAGTATACAGGCCTGTTCTACTGATTGCATTTCCTTTGACAAACTCTGAAAGAGTGCTTTTCTTCTAGATGTTTTTTTTTCTGTAAATCAGGTATATATACCTTAGACAAAATGAGAAGGTACATCTGTGGTACTATAGTAGAAGGTACTTGCCTGCATTTTTGTATAGCGTATAGAAAACTTTGTCTTGCTGATATTTTGGAATTTTCTTGGAATTTTCTTACATTAAAAAAACAAGAGTACAGTTTCCTGTCATGCTAAATCTACAATAAATGAGTAACATTTATATCCTTCATCTGGATTAAAGAAGTGTTCTCTATGTTGCCTGAGTATTAGGAACACCTAGTTTGTAACAGCAGGCTCTTTCATAGAAAGTTACCTTTAAAAATATCTCATACTCTCTCCTAAAACCTGTTAAAAGAGAATTGAAGTACATATGTGGCAGAGTAGCTGATAATATTCTGTTTTGCAAGGGGAAACTTAAGACAAGAAAGTTTTCCTGGTTGCTATCTAGTTGGTTTTGAAGGACATCAGTACTTTATTCTGTGTTTATTGTTGATTGTTTTGGTTTTTTTAAAGAAGGCAGCATATTTTTTTCACAAGCATTTTGACAAAATCACATTTTTTAATCTATGCAAGTGAAGAATTTTCAACTGTGGGTGTACGTCCTTTAAGACATTCTTCTTGATTGGTCCACTCAGATCACATCTTTTCAGCTGCCCATCTTTTAGTCTTAGGTAAAATGCCAGGTATTAATGTGTAGATTGTTGCATGTGGATGACTTGCTACATGCCAAATCAAACTTTTCCTGTTACATCTTCAATCTGAGGCCAACAGGAGCATTTTTTTCCTCAGTTGCATTGGGCAAGGGTACGTGACTGGACTGGACTGGGCAGGGCCTAATGTCTCTAACACCAGGGCAGAATTCTTTCTCATCTGGCAAAACTGCAGAAGAGAGTTGATTGTTCAAAGATGCAAAGAGTATCTTGCAGACAAATGTAAGACTTGTTGAGCTACCTGTCTTTATTAGAAAGAGGGATAAAGCTGATGACGGTGTTAGTAGGTGAAAGGTGGTATAATTAAGTTGTGCTTAAAGTCAGTTCTGCATCTTTCATTTTGTTGTGGTTTAACCCCAGTCCTTAACTAAGTACCACACAGCCGCTCGCTCACGCTCTTCTTTTTTTTTGGGGAGAGAATTGGAAAAAAGTTAAAACCTGTGGGTTGAGGTAAAGACAGTTTAATAGGACAGCAAAGGAAGAGAAAATAATAATAATAATAATAATGATGATAAAAGAATATACAAAACACGTGATGCACAATGCAATTGCTCACCACCTGCAGACCAGTACCCAGCCAGTCCCTGCACAGCGATTGCTGCCCCCCTGGCCAACTCCCCCCAGTTTGTATACTGAGCATGACGTCATATGGTATGGAATATCCCTTTGGCCAGTTGGGTTAGCTGTCCTGGCTATGCTCCCTCCCAGCTTCTTGTGCACCTGGCAGAGCATGGGAAGGTGAAAAGTCCTTGACTTAGTATAAGGACTACTTAGCAAGAACTAGAACATCAGTGTGTTACCAACATTATTCTCTTACTAAATCCAAAATATAGCACCATGCCAGCTACTAGGAAGAAAATTAACTCTATCCTAGCCGAAACCAGGACACATTTATTGGACAATTACTTGATTCATTCACAGAGAAATTCATAATATATAACTTCTGAATTATTGAAATGAATGGTTATTTATGTTTTAGCTCATTGAGTTGCTTCAATATCAATGTAGTAGGTGGACTTAAATGAAAATAAGGGTATTAAAAATCCCTCCCCACTGAATGTGACCTCCATTCCCTTTCCAATATCTCTTTTTGACAGTAGTTACCTTGAAGGGCAGTGTTTCTTGCATCATCTCAAGAAGAATTAGTCTGTGCTCAGTCAAACCTGAGAAGCGTATGGGTTCTTTATATTAAGATGAAGGAAGAATTAGAAGTCCTCAGGTCAGACTCATGCAGTGCTGCAATATTGTATGGGTTTCAGGAAAACCTCTCCTGTAATCAAGCACCCCAAGTAAATATTACTGATGGCCCTTATTGTTTCTTCAGCCTCTGTGCTTCATTAAGAAATGACAGAGGGAGTGTAAAATAATATGCAGTTGCAGTTACATAGCACTCTTTGCAAGATCTCTGAAGTCTATTTAACGTATAGATGTGTAAGCAGCACTGAGTTTGGCCCACTGATTACATTTGGAGTTTACTAGGGTGGGTATGTCTTGTGTGTCTGCCATCTAAATTACATAATTGTTTATATCATTCTGTAAATGACTGGAGTTAATTCTAATTTTTTCAATGAAGAAAGCAATAGTTTTCCAATTTCTACTGGAGAGAAGTAAAAATAGATGTCCCGCTGCCTCTGTAGCCTGCAGATGCTGAGCAAGAAAAGTGGTAGCTCACTATTCGGATGACTAGCAGTCATTGTTGGTTCCAGCTGTCCCTCCTTGAAAAGATACTTGGTCAGGTTGGCAGAACCGGTGCCTAAATCCTCACAGCTGTGAAAGCCCACGCATTCAGAAATGATCCTTGCATCTCCTGTGCAAATGGGAGGGTGCAAAGGGGAGTAGGAATGGGCTTTGGCTGTCCCTGGTTTCTGATTTTGGTGGGGAGGGAAGTCACTCCCAGTGGCTCTAATATACTAATTTCTATACTTTGCCTCTGTTTCTCCTGTGTGTTGCAGGCTGTCTCTCAGTAACGTTGTCTAGGTGTTAAGTCTCCTGTGTTCACTAGAAGTGTCTGATAATGGAAGTGTTGGGGTTTGTTTTTTTGCCAGGTGGATCTTTGTGTATCTCACTAGCTACTAGAAGCAATCAACTTGTTTTATTTAAAGATGAGTTTGTGATTATTTAATAACAATAAAATGGAATCCCATTTTCCCTTGACTTGGTAGAAAATATTATTTTTCCCCTGTTATCAACACATTACGAATTAAAAATAGATTTCTTAAATCCTCCTGCAGTCTGTCTTCATGTGCAGTCCCTATGGGCTTTGGTTAGACTAAACAAATCTGAACTTTGTAAATAACCACAGAATAAATTGTGTTCTAAATTCTCATTATTAAACAGAATAAGCCATAGTAGTGTGTGGTGAGAGCCCTGACTCTACCTGCACATTCATAATTAAGTTTAGAATAATTCTGGTTCTTAATGATACTTTAAGTTGGACACATTGTGCTTCCAAGAGATCGCTTTATTCGTCTTGTTCGAAGTACAGAGATGCTAACTACAAGTTATTAGTGTAACGTAGCCTGCAGTTTCACTGCTATTGTCCAGCGTAAAAATACAGACTTTAAAATAACTGTTCCTTTTTTTTGATGTTTCTTCCCTCTTGTTGCCCCAGAATATCTTGTTTTTGAAATACTTGTAAAAATGAACATGTTTGTGTGTGTCTAAACACTACCTCTGGAGATAGAGCGACGAATTCTGAGCTGATGTATGTGTCACTGTTTGGTTTTGTAACATATTCTCCTCCTTTCTTTGTTAAAGCGCTCTCCTTCCTGTATTCCAGCTAACAAAGGCAGACGTGTAAGAGGCTGTCTTACTCTATGTGGCCCTTTATTTTTTGCCTGTTATGTACATGCCTTTGTTTAATGTATGGATTGTGTATTTACCTCACTGCATGTCTTGTGCTGCTGCTACCGTTTGCTGCTGCTGCTGTGCTTTTTGTTGTTTTACAGCTGTGGGCTAAAAGCTTTTGGAGTATTTCATTTGGTAATCCTATGAGCAGAATATCACAGTAACTGGAGAAGATGCTTTGGGTACTTTCTCATTTCAATATGAAAGTTCTTTGTGAAAGCTCATTGATCAGGTAGATGCAGGTTGGGAAGATGAGCAAATCTCAAATGAGGGCCTGTTTCTTCCCTTGCCCTTAGCAGAGGGCATGTGTTTAGTTATGGGAATTGCCTACAGAAGATAGAAGTTTGGCATTTGAGAGGCGTGTCATAGTAAATGATAGAAAATATCACAGTACAGAGATAAATAAATGGGAAGTAGAGAACTGAGTAAATTGGAGCATCAAGGAGGGCAGGAAAAATTCATACAAGGAAAACAGAGTTGGATGTGTTGTAGTCTGTTAAGCTGGAAAGCTCTATGGTGTTTCAAAAATCAAGGTGGATTTTTAAACGTGGTGTTCAAAGCTTTGTCAGACGTCAGACTGAATTCGTACCAGGTATGCTGTGTCCATTTTAAACTCATACTGCCACTTTTGTTTCTTTTACACACATATGATGATGATAGGAATAGGAAAGCATACAAAGCATTTATATTGAATATTCAATAAGTAAGCAATAATGTTCAACAGTTCTAATAATGACCTTACCTATGCAGTTCAAAGAACACCGCTCAGTGTCTCAGGCAAGCTTACAGTAACTGCTTGTTTTTGTTGGCTGTGGCTCCAATTCAGAAGTTCATCTCTCCTCAAGATGTGTATGCACTGGCCAGCTTTGGCTCAAACCTACACAGGTCACACCACATAGACAACTAAGCACAGTCCTGTGGAAGATGACAAGGCTATTACAATTTGGTAGGAAGTATTGTAATATGCTTTTGATAATCCAGTGGATTAGTTTAAAACTAATTTTAATGGTGTTAATATGGTCCACGTAAGCTTTTGGCCATAGTTGAGTCAGGTTGCTTTTGTACTTAGTTCTTCTAATTAAAGCAAGGAACCTGGAGATTACTGCAGCAATACAGCTTAAGGCCCTCTTTCTGCAGTAAAGGTGGTGGTTAAATTCCCTTCAAATTCTGTAATGGTAGATCAGGTTCTGTGTGTTTTGCGGGCTTTTTATGTTCGTAAGTAAAGTAAAAATACATTTTTTAGCAGTTGTCTTCAACCACAAAGGCTTTGTAGCACATTCCAGAAAAGTTCCATCATTCATATCGTGCTTGTACTAAATTTTTTAAGAGATACCATGAAAATTCTTTGGTATGCAGATGCTACTTTGAAAGGGAAAGCCTTTAGAGTATCTGGAAACATTTAAGAAATGATAGATTAGATCTCTGAGTTTAACTTGCAGAAGAAAAGGAATGTCTTGCTATGAAAAATTCGCCTGTAGTTACTCATTGGGCTTAATTTTTAATAACACTTTTAAGAAGAAAAGTAGGATTGTTCGAGGTTAAACAGTCTTTGAGTGGACTCCAAATTATCACGTTTAGACTCGATAAAAACAAAGTTTAAAATAATTGAAACAATGTTACGTGTCTGGGGATTTACTACTTAAAGACATCAATGTTTCTAATACTGGATAAAGCTTCCAATTATTACTTGCTTCTGATAAATCTGAGCACAAAATGTTTGCTTTACTGCTAATTTTTGCCTCAATGCTTGAAACACATGATCGATGTGTAGAAAACAGGTGTATCCCTGTGTAAGAATTTCCCGTTTTCATTAAAGAAATACTTGCAGGCATCTTAATATGCCTAAGTTGATTAAGCTGATGAGCATTATGAGCATGCTCCACCAGATAATTTTTTTTGAAGGCTATGATAAAACTAGAAGCCATCAAACTTAAGTCACTACTATTTAAAAAAAAAAAAAAAGAAAGAAAGAAAGAAAAAGAAAAAAGAAAAAACAGCAACTGCACCTGTTCGCTACCATGACTGAGTTTCTGGAGAACAGGACTGTATATGCATGTATAAGATTGGCTTGTCAATGTATTTTATTCCCAAAAAGCAGTAAAGTTTGCAGAATTCTTAGTATGATGTCAATGGCAAATGAGGTAAAAAACACTGGAATGTTCAAATGCTTTCTGTAAACATTGCTGCATATTTTAGGTTGTGTGCAAGCTAGCCAATTCCTTAGCAATGGAGAACTGATGCTAGCATTGCTCCAGAAAAGCCAGGCATGCAATGGAGCCTTCTGTAGGCCTCCAGCTTTTAGTTTTATTATTAGTGGAGAAAAGCATCCTCATCTCGCTATAATTTTTTAAAAAATATTTAAGTTTACATAGAAGACTTCGATATGGAGATGTCTTGTTTTCAAGGAAGAATCCTGCATTTTCTGATTTTTCAGTTGCACTGACAAAAGATGACTTGTTTTCCAAGATACCTGGTTGTACCTATGTGCCTTGTTGTTCAGTGTAGTTCTGTGTTGGGCTTAGTTTCATTGTGTATGAAGGACTAGGAAAATATTGCCCTGAAGAAACTGGTAAGGACGTTTTTGTAGTTCAAATGGCGTACAAAAAAAACCCCAATTCTCTGCGAATATAATTAACACTAACCTCAGGAAATATGTTGTTTGCTCTGCCTTTTCTCCTTATTTCTTCCTGAATATGTTTGCAGTGATTTACATGGGCTATATGGGAATTCACTTCTAACAAATCTCTACTACCAGTGGACAAAACCCAGTAGTGTTTAGAAAATACTCACCCTTCTAAAATGCTGAATTACAAGTCTCTTCAAGTGTTTATCAGGCCCCTGAACTAGCAGCTCTTATGCATGTGCTCACCTCTCAGCAGAAGCCTTGGCGTGTTCATATTCAGTAATTTTCATTGCATTTTTGTACTTTAATTAGGAAGTTGCTTAAAACTGAATTTTTATCCTCTCAGTTCTCTCTTAGGAATTCTACTGCTCCCATATCTTATTTTGGTAAGAGTTGGGAATTCTTTTTTAATGAGGTCTTTGATTTATTTTTTCGGTTGTTTTTTTCTCTTGAATTGTTCTCCTAGATTGATTCAGTTGAGAATTTTACATTGTCTAATACTCCATCACGGGATGAAGATAGCAAGTCTCACCTCCATTCAAGGTCAAGGTCTCCTTCTACAGCTAGTGAGATTGAACCAATTGAGGTACTTCAGTGTTGACAAATTTTTGTCCTTTTTTTAGGAGTAACAGTTTCACTCATATAAAAATTGCTATTGCAAATTCTTTTGCTTAGAATGAAGCTCACTCCTCTGCAGCAAGACTATTTAGGACCTTGTAATAGCCTTCTGCACTAGTGGTGAACTGTATTTTGGGGAATGTTGCATTTCCTTTCACATATGGCTAATTGATTAGGGATGGGAACTATGTTGAATCAATTGTTAGATACAGTCTCTTTTCGTAACATATGCCTCAGTCATGAATATTTAAGAAATGTTGGCACAAAGTTAATGTTATACTGTAGTTTGTAAGAGCACGCTTTGGAGTTCTCCTGAAAGTCTTTGTCAATACGAAATGTTAGCCAGGCTTTGCAACTATAATAATGTTCCCTTTCCCTGTTAAAAAATTTAACGCTCTGATTATTATACATTAGAAAAGATTCAATCAAATGTTTAAAAGTTACTTTTGACATTTACAAGATGAATCTTACACGTAATTTTGCTGAGAAATAAGATTTGGTTTTCTGAGTCCTTTCCTGTGTTAATCAGTTTGGTTTCACTGCCTGTATGTTTGGGGATGGGGTGGGTGGGATGTTGTAGTCTTTTTACTTTATTCAAGCTATCTTTGATAGCGTGTCTTATTGATCCTTTGGGGACTACGTTCAGGTTACAGATCATCCTCCCCGTTCAATTCACACACCAACCATGAGGACAGCATATATTGGATCAGGACTCTCTGCACCAAAGGTATTCGGTCAATCGTTTGCACTTTTACATAGTAAGGGGGAAAATGTCACTCCTGGGCAACAGCTTCAGGAGAACTGTTTATCACAGTAATCTTACCAGAACTGTCTAGAAGGGTTATTTGTATGCAAGCTGGTTGCTTTCTAAAATGTAAACCCCTTCATTCTTACATTATGTGGTGTGACAAGTTGTACTAGGCATTCCACTGTAGCAGCACATAGGCATTTGATTATAGGAAAAACAGTAGTTTGGACATTAGAAAGAGATAAATGAACCAGAACATGAGGAAAGGAAAAAAGACTTCCTAGAAAGAGACTGTTTTCTGGCATGTGTCTGACCAACCTGCCTTTATCCTCTGCATGCAATAAAACTGATGTCACTGCGGGCCAGTGTCGGATTAGCACATCTGTGTGCTGATTAGATGCTTATTTTTGAGAAAAGGCAAAGAGTAAGCCTAAAATGAAAACGTAGATTTGCATTTTTTATAAGCAATGTCGAGTGAGCACTGCAGCCAGCACTGCAGCACTGGGCTGGGAGAAGGAATTCCAGTTTTTCTGCCTTCTGGCTTTTTACTTGCATAAATACTGATTTTACGTCAGTTGTTGAAATTATTTTGCTGTTGGCCAAGTAAGCCATCAGCGTATGCTAATTCACAGTGAATGGTGTATATTCAAGCAAATGAGGAACAAGATACAAGCTATTAAAGGAAAAATTTTCTCATAAAAGTTTCAGAATTGCCTCGATGGTTTAGGAATCTTCTGTATATTTTAAAAAATGACCGTTTTTATGCAACTAATCAATGAAGTAAGTAAGTCTTTCTAATAGATCTGTTTCTCTGCTTTGATAAATTGGAAAATAGCAAAAGACTTCATCTGTGTAAAGGAAAGCTAAAAAGTTTGAGCAGACAGTGTTCTGTTGGCAACATCTTAGTAGATCAATTAAAATACTGTAAGTGCACTTGGAATCAAGTGAAACAGATTTTTCTGTGCACATCATTTCATTTTTGCAAATATTTTTCATAGTAAGTAATGATTGGCTTTTTAATTTATTATGTTCCCTAAAGAACCTTCTTACTTTATGATTGCATCAGTTTTTAAAGCTAAGTATTGTTTCCCTGCAAGTTTCAAAACAAGACATCCATCTGTAGACAGAAAGCTTCCATTGTAACTGTAAAACTGTCATTAAATATGGATGAAGTTTGAGCCTTTAGCTGTGATATCTTATGCTGTGAAAAACAGGAAAGTGAGTACAATTTTAATATACCTACTCATTAAAGTAGTCTGCAAAATTGTCTTACTTCAAATCACATACATTATCTTATCCAGGTTGTTTGGACAGCCTTTGCATTCACCGTGTGCTGTACCCTTTCTCCACCTACCAGTTGTTACTTTACTGGGAGGTTTTTTAGAAAAGCAAAGCAGCTTCCTGGATTTTATCTAAGGCCTTTTATGAATCATGCTACCACATTATGTAGTTATTTAGCCTTGATATCATAGCATCAGCACTGCCATCCTTGAGGGGAGAGAGAGAATTAAAACACTTACTCATGTGGTCTGTGTTCCCAAGAACTAACAAGAAGAGAAGCTCTTTCAAAATCAATTTCATCTATACTCTTGCTTTTAAATTGGGTGTTCTGAAATTGCCTGTGCCTGACACCATAAAACTGAACTCTCTCATGCTTTCTGGCATAAAAATTAGAATTTTGAAAAAGCCTGATATTTTTCTTTGAACTAAGGCAACACTCCTTACAGAGGAGCATTGAATTTGCAGCTTAAAAAATACTGTGGTGGGTTGACCTTGGCTGGCCGCCAGGTGCCCACCAAGCACATACATACACACATTCAACTTCTAGAGTGTAATGGAATAATTTTGGCAACTTTCCTATCTGCAATGGAGGCAAACTCGTATTCTGAGACAAGGTCCAGTTTCCATGGTTTCATTTACAGAGATGGTTTAAATTATCAATTACAAGCACTGATGAGGAATTTTTTTCAGCCTATGTGTTAGGAGCTCAGATCTCATTTCAGCAAACACAAATAAGCTACCTTTTTAAATGCACCTGTGCACACTTATGTCTGTGAAAAAAATAACTGTTCCTCAGAAGTGTTACAGGTATTAACATCCTTGTCTGCTTGTTTCGCAGCCTAAAGCCCACCAGTTTGTAGTGAAATCATTTAATACACCAACAAAATGCAATCAGTGCACATCTCTGATGGTCGGTTTAATACGACAGGGCTGTACTTGTGAAGGTAAGCACTTGCAAAAGCAGGAAGTGTGAACTGAAGTTCTTATAGATGCAGATTGCACAGTAAATGTGGTGTGATAATGCAGGAGTCTTCTGTTTATATTTTGAATAACAGAATGTATTCTTATGCTTCAGTCTTTTAACAATAGAAGCCAAACACTTTGAACATCTTATGTTACAGATTACCTAGTTATCTGGGAACATACTTATTCCAGTTGGTGGTAGATGATCTTAGTTCAGTTTACTTAAAATAGCAATAAGGGGCCACAGTCAGTGCAGCTTTGCTTTCTGACTCAGGTCAAAATGTAAGACACCTTTGCCATTCAGTACCAATTTTGCTTCTTTCCAGGACTGATTTATTCTAGGTTTGTACGTTTGTACACAGAACAACACTCATTATTTAGATGAGCTTCCAGCTTTTTGTTTACTGGTAGAGTTGGGCCTACACGAAGTCATAGAGATTATCTCAGTATGAACTTCTGATTAGGCTCTTTCTTACCTGGATGAAACCAGGCTGTGTATCCATACACCTCTGAAAATGAGAAAATCAGAATTTAGAGCAGATAAAAGCATGAATTGCTGCTGTGTGCAGACTTACATTTCTGTCTCGCTGTAGCAAAGTTCAGTGAAACTATTCAGCTGTTGGTCAAAAAAAGAGAGGATTCCTTTATGAATGTCATCGTCATTATCATAGCTTTTGAATTGCGCAAGAAATAGCCATCAAATCTTTTTGTTTCTTCTCCTTCTCACAAGTATGTGGATTCTCTTGCCACGTGACCTGTGCAGACAAGGCTCCTGCAGTATGTCCAATCCCTCCCGAACAGACTAAGGGACCTTTGGGAATAGATCCGCAGAAAGGCATAGGAACAGCTTATGAAGGACATGTCCGAGTAAGTATCAGGTAGCTGCATTTGGGGCACTTACATTAAATCTGTTGTTTTCCAGAGCTGGAATTAAACTCCAAATGGGGCATCAGGGGGCGGATGGATTCAATTATACCTTACAGTAACGGTTTGGAAATTAAGACCTAAATTTTCACAAAGCAACTCTCAGCATTTTCAACAGTAATTCTCTCTCCATTTCTGTTGGCCATTGTGCTTTGAGTTGGCCTTGAATAGTCCATCTGTAGACATCAGATCATCTTCCAGGGTCTGAGTTTTTGAGTCTTTTTGTTGATGCTAGTACTGTCTGGGTTTGTTGGTGTGGATACTTGTACATAAATACTAAAAAAATGACTTGACATAATTTTGGCCATATTCCTGTTGACGAACTAGAGATGGGTTTCTTTCTCTGTATTTGTTAATATAGCTTTGAATGAGTTTGTGAAATAAGAAGAAACAACCTGTTCTGCTATGAATTTTTTAAGTAATACATTGTGGTGTCTGTGTGGCTGCGTTTGATGCTCTTACTGCACCTGTGCTATTGCTGATGTTGCTTAACATTATCACTGATTAAAAGCTTGTCAGCCCAGATGAGAGAATTGATTTTTGTACTGTCTGTTTGATTTTTGATTGCATGCAAACTTACAGAGAGTTGATCAGAATTTGTTTTGCTAAAGGTACCAAAACCAGCTGGAGTAAAGAAAGGTTGGCAGAGAGCGCTGGCAGTGATCTGTGATTTTAAACTCTTCCTGTATGATGTAGCAGAAGGAAAAGCATCCCAGCCCAGCGTGATAGTGAGTCAGGTCATAGACATGAGGTAAGCTGTTCAGTGCTGAGTGGGAGCTTTTCAGAGGCACTGGGAGGTTTTTTTCTGCTTTTCCTTTTTCTGAAATCAGTAAGCAATCTCCAGAGCTTTTATGAAACACTGTAATCCATGTTGAGAGCCTCTAATGTTCCAGAAAAAAGCAGTATTTGCAGTTAGCCTGAACGACACTTGTGTGTTCATATGTGGCAATTTAAACTTCCATTACTACATCATGTGCCAAAATGCATCTGTTCAGCTGTGTAGAAGATCTGGAATGAATAAAGAAGAAAAATACATCCGTTTGGGGTTGAATAGAGTTCTGAAAGACAGATAAAACTTCGTTATAGCATAAAGCTAATACAATTTTTGATTCAGAAGGGCTAAATAGTTTGTTCCCACTGTCTTCAGTATAACTGAAATACTACCAACTTCACTGAAGGTTGAGAATATTTAACATACCAACTAAGTAAAGCTCATCTCTGAACTAGGTTAGTTTATCCAGGAAGTCTCAGAGAGCTTACAGCTTCTAGTGAGTTTGGATTTTTATGAAAGAGTTGGAGAGGTGTTCTTGGTCCAGGCTTATTTTTTAAGTTTGATTATTTTTTTTCAAAAAGGCTTTAATTTAAACAGACAAGAAACAGATATTCTGAATAGATTTATCTCCATCAACATTCACCAGGAATTAATTATGCAACATTGCATTTGTGAGTTTCATCTGCAGATAAAGAGGAAAGGATAATTTTTAAAATTAGGTCTCAGTACTGTCTTGTTGTGTCCTTCACAAAACAAGGCTATTGGTACTATGGAAATATAAGTAAAAAACAAACATACAGATTTTACTCTTTAACTCTTTTCCAATTATGTTTGTGGTCTCCATAAGGGATGAAGAATTCTCAGTGAGTTCTGTCTTGGCCTCAGATGTCATCCATGCAAATCGAAAAGATATCCCCTGTATCTTTAGGGTAAGTATTACGTCTTGAACCTAGTAACCCAGAAGTACAGGGTTTCACAGTATGATGTACGGTGTGCATTCACTGACGGCTTGCTAGTATTTTATTTCCTTTGCAAGTTCTGGCCATGTGGTATCCATGGCAGCAGCAGCAATGCATAAGGATCTGTACATATATCATTTTCGTGGTAAAAATAGCACTGGTACATTTAGACAAACTTTCATCTCCCCTTTACGTGGGTTTTATTTTTTTAACCTTCACAATAAGATGTACGTTTCTCAACCTGCTGTTAGTCATTTGGAATTCTTCTGTTCTTCATGATCTTCTACATTTTGATTTCCTAAAGTTGCCTGCTGCTTCTCAATTTGTTGTGGTTTTCCTGAAGCCTTTATTTTATGTATTTTTCTTCGTATATATGCATTGGATCTCTGAAAACTCCCATTCATCAGGTAGTCAGTTTAGAAATCTAGTGTAAAATGCTCATCAAAATTTATGTCTATTATTTGGTATCAGGATTTTGCCATCATTGGCTTTTTCTAATATTATTCTTATTTTTACTAGATATTCTACTGAAGCTTTGTCCTCAGTGAAGTATCTTTGGTGTCTTACTAATTCCCCTATCATTTTTTTACTATACCATTGTATTTCACTCCTTGTTTTTCCGGCTTTTAGACTGTTCATCACTCTGCATGCTGAGAGGAGATAAACCTACAAAAGGGGCTTTCATTTTTATCTATAGTAGCTGTACCAAATACATGAAAAGGATCATAGATCATTCTTCCGTAAAGACCATTCCTATCACATTAAATTATTAATGAAAACTATTGGCGTTAAAAAAAAAATACAGAATACTTTGTAAGAAATGCTTTTCATTATAAAATTGCTGTGAAAAACAATTGACTACCTTATTTAGGGCAGACATTTCCAAATTATAGAATAAATACAAATGCATTTAGAATAAAGCCAAAGTTTTCTCTGTTCTTTGCTGAGTTGTTCACATCTACAGGTTTTTCTGCTGTGGGTTCGTGATTGAGATAGTGCTTTCTGTTAACTAAGGCTAAATTTTTGCATTCTTAGCTCAGACAGCTAATTAAAAGGGTACTTACAGGCATCTGATACCCTTGTAAACACTATCATGATGAAATTTTTTATCGCTTATGACTTAAAATATGTATTTTAAAATTTTCCAGGTTACAGCTTCCCAGCTCTCTGCATCCAGTAATAAGTGTTCAATCCTGATTCTAGCAGACGGTGAGAATGAAAAAAGCAAGTGGGTAGGAGTGCTGAATGAATTGCATAGGATCTTGAAGAAGAACAAACTCAAAGACCGCTCAGTCTATGTTCCCAAAGAAGCTTATGACAGCACCTTACCCCTCATCAAAACAACACAGTCAGCAGCAATCATAGGTATGAAATGAATAAGAAGAAAGCTCTAAGAAAAATGGGTATGCTAAAAGCATGCTTTTTTTGCAAAAAACGTGTTAAATGGCGTTATCTACTGAATGGAGAGTAATGTGTAGTGGTTTTATCGCATATGGAAATGTGTATGGGTTTAAGAGAGAAGTGCAATTTACTACCCAGTACTTTTGTCAGATATTTAAGAGTATTCCCCTATTCACACATATTCATAATTATGAATAATTTTGACTGAGAATTGGGCATTACTCTTATGTTATTCTGTAAACATAATTCCTTAACTGGGCAAAATTAGCACTATAGAATAGACATAAATCACTGACTACAAAATCTGCTTGTGGGACCAGAGAGAAAACATAAAAGCAGAGTATGAATTTAGTCATTTTAAATGCTACTGCATAAACTATGTTTAACTCTGATTATTTAAATTATTTAAATAGGATATTATTGTTATTTCAAAGTCAGTAGTACACTTAAGTGCTCTGAATGGTTTGTTAAAAATGTTGTTTCTTGCTGTTACATCGACTAACAGGAGAAATGGGAAAAGACTTTTTTTTTTAAATTTGAAAGATTGGGAGGTTAACAATGGTTTTTTGTTACATGAATGTGTTGGGTTTGGCTTTATGTTTGTTTATTTCAAGATATTAAAAAACTGTCTCTGTTAATCAGAATTATAACTATTGTTGAAGAAGTATTTCCAAAGAAAAATAACCTTTTTTTTTTTCTTAATATCATAGACCATGAAAGAATAGCTCTGGGGAATGAAGAAGGGTTATTCGTTGTGCATGTCACCAAAGACGGTAAGAGATTACGAACTGGTAATAATTTCCCTAATATTAAATAATCAGAAAGTGACTTTGGAACCTTTTTTCTCTTTCAATATCCTCTGGTGGTGTTTTTCTTGATTTACTACATTATCAGCTGGACAACCCCATGTGAGAGCTGATAATCAAGAAGGTGTTCTGTGTGCCTTCTGTTTTGGGTATCCTTTCCAGTAACAAAGGTCCAGCATCTGGAATGCAGTTGAAGGTTTTCTTCCCTTGTTTGAAGCAGGCTCAATACTGAATTCAGACCGGGTTGCTCAGGATTTTGTCCAGTCGGGTCTTGAAAATCCCCAAGGACGGAGGTTCCACAATCTCTCTGGGCTGCCTGTTGCAAATTATTCTCACAATAAAACATTTTCTTTGTATGTCCATTAGGAACCTCCCTTATTTCAATCTGTGACTATTGTATCCTCTTCTCCTGCTGTGCACCTCAGTAAGGAGCCTGGCTTGATCCTTTCTGTAACCTACTCCTTGGTACTGGAAATGAAAACTTATGTTCTAGTATTGTAAAGAGGTGTAATGACAGATGCCCAAGCTAATTCAACAAGCAACATGTTTAATTGTGTGTTTCAGTTCTTTGAGGATTTTCCTTTATTCAGTAGTTTTGTGGTTATAAACTGGTTTTGAAATGAATACTGAGATAGTACAGCAGTTGTTATTGTATCGGATCTGCTCCTCCCTTTTTCTGATGAGGAAAAACCAAAGGTCTATCCAGCACTGCCGCATCTGGTATTACTAAAATAGAAGTTTTGATTCTGTACTTTTTAACATTGCAGAGAAGCAATCAAGGGGATTTTTTGGGTTTCCTTCATAGTTTATCTTTACAAATACATATGTTATAATCAATTCACACTTCAACGTTATTTACTTAGATTTGGGGGGTTTTGTTTTGTTTTGCCTTTTTTTTAGAGATTATCCGTGTTGGTGACAATAAGAAGGTTCATCAGATTGAGCTTATCCCAAATGAACAGCTCATTGCAGTAATCTCAGGACGAAACCGTCATGTGCGACTTTTCCCTATGGCTGCCCTGGATGGAAGGGAGACTGAGTTTTATAAGCTGGCAGAGACAAAAGGCTGTCAGTCAATAGTTTCTGGACACGTGCGCCATGGAGCTCTTACATGCCTGTGTGTAGCTATGAAAAGGCAGGTCCTCTGTTATGAACTAAATCAGAGTAAGACACGTCACAAAAAGATCAAGGAGATCCAAGTCCAGGGGAATGTCCAGTGGATGTCAGTCTTCAGTGACCGTCTTTGTGTGGGCTACCAGTCAGGTTTCTTAAAATACCCTCTTCACGGAGAAGGCAGCCCGTACAGTCTGCTCCATCCAGATGACCACACACTATCATTTATCTCACAGCAGCCAACTGATGCCATCTGTGCAGTCGAAATCTCAAATAAAGAATACCTGCTGTGTTTTAGCAGCGTAGGGGTTTACGTTGACTGCCAGGGCCGACGATCCAGACAACAAGAATTGATGTGGCCCGCAACTCCATCTTCTTGCTGTAAGTTGCCGTGTGTGTCAGTGTACTTGCTATTATACATTGAAGTGATCACTGCTTGTATTACTATCCACGGGAAGTGAAGTTCAAGGATAATTACCTGACAGGTAAATGAACGCCCTCAGCTTCTGTCAGCATTTTTAATCCAGTCAGAGGGTTTAATCCTGATCTCATTTATGCTCATTTTGACAACTCTGTCACTGACCTATGTTGATGTACCACAAAGAGGAATCAAGGGTCAGGATTTCCAACTCTGATGTCCAATTTCTAAACACATGGCCTGATCTCTAAAACAGCCGAAAGCCTCAGGTCCTACAGAGGCTAATGGGATCTTTATGCATTCGCTACCACTGATACTGGACCGTTGTTATTTAAAGTCTTAAAATCTGATTGTACTTTGGCTCAGCATTGTGATTCAAGCTTTCTTGATGTTCAGAGTCATCAGGATCTGGTAGTTTGACTTGTTTTTCTCTAATGGTGTTTATTCCTGCTTAGTAGGTTTTTTCTTTTCTTTCCTTACTCCTTCATTCTCTCTTCCTCGGCTTTTTTTGTTGACACTCTTCTCATTCATCTCCTCTCTTTGCTTTTTTAAAAAATCATTTTTTAATTTTTTCCTCCTCTGTCTCCCACTTCCCTTCCAAAATACAATGTATGGCAGGCAGTATAGAAAATATATTTCATAACCTTAAGGGAAAAATACTGTAATTTTTCAAGATTTCGGTTTCCAGCAAGAACTGTGTTAAACATTTATTGCAAGTTTTTTCAAAGCTGCGGCTTTATCTTTCTGACAGTTGGAGGGGAAAAAAAACCTGCAATGCCCATCTTCTTCTTTTTAATGTCTTTCTGAATGCAGATAAAGATTAGCCAAATTTGCCCTCAGAGTATCTGTGAATGAGCCCAGTCTTATGTTGATTTTTAAAATAGTCTGCCTGTCACACTGCAGAGGAGAGGAATGTTTCACCTTGTTTGAATGTGGAATGTGGAAGGAGCAACTTTTACAGGCTGTATGTCACTTCTGGTTTTCAAGCAAGAGTGTGATTATTACAATGGACTCAGAGAATGAATGAATCAAAATAAAAGATTTTGTGATAGATTGAAAAACAGGTATTTTCACATGCAGTTCATCTATACTGGTCATTGATATTTGTGAAAGTTATTTGATTGCCTTAAATGAAGTGACTTGATGTTATTCCAATTCAGAATGGAGGTATATTTTATAGCAAAAACTGTTACATTTAAACACAAATTGGATGCTCTTGTTAGTCTTGGCAGACCATGGCAGTCTTGTTGCCGACATGGAAATCCTGACTTCTCCTTTAGAAGTGGTCCCAGTGGAACAAATTTCATCCTGGGGAAATGTGCCAGATGAGTAGCACAAGAATTCTCTTTACAATCCAGAAAATAAGAAAAGAGACTTAAAGCTAGAAGGAAACATGAAGATTTTTGTGACTGTGTCATGGTTCTTAGTTCCAACTTATGTTCCTTTAGTACAAAGTCCAAAGACTAAGAGTTCGGTTCATTCAAATGATAGTTATTAAATAACAACAATATATTTTCCTACCACATCATTTACAAAATACAAGCTCTTAAAAATAGGGCTTTTAGAAGAAAAAAACTTTGAACCACATCAGTGTTTGGCAAAGTAAACTGTAATCCCTTGTAGTTCAAAAAGTAGGTTCTGCAAAGTTAAAAGTCATGGAGGTTTTAGGGTTTTTGGTGGTGGTTTGCCTTCAGAATAAATTTCTTGGTAATTTTTGAGTTAAAACACATTTTGCAAAAATTGTTGTTGGATTGTGGGGTGGGTTTTTTTGTAATAAATATGGTTAAACCATAAGAAATTGTATGTTTTGAGCCTGTCTATGACATGACATGTCATAGCCCTGACATGACACTATACCTAATCCTTACCTCTCAGGTTACAATGCACCATACCTCTCTGTATACAGTGAAAATGCAATTGATATCTTTGATGTGAACTCCATGGAGTGGATTCAGACTATTCCTCTCAAAAAGGTAACTTGCTGTTTCAATATCAGTTAAATAGTATGTCTAGAGTCAATATTGCTTTGCTACAGTTATACTGGGTTTTTTAAGCACATTAAAACTGCTTGTTTAAAAACAATTGAACTAAAAGAAGAGCTACTGCAAACAAACCAGTGCTTTTTGTTCAAAGTACAAGTTATGAAACACATTTTGCATGTGGTTTCAGTGTTTTAGAGGAATGGTCAATCTGGAGCGTATGAGTATGTTAGACTTACTGATACTATTGCAGGGAGCAGCTTCTTTGTATTAATTGCATGTGGCTTCATTGGGACTGATTGCATCTATGTTATTGCCAGAAGGTGGTGGATGTTAAACAGGTGGATAATTAAACAGACCTTCAAAAATCTGTCTTCTGCTGCTTGAAAACATTGTAGGTAGATAGGGTTAGAACATTTTGGTTCAACCAGTACAAATATTAAAACACCAGGATGATGTCAGGTTTGGATCACTTATTAAAAGGAAGAAGTTGTTGAAAACTGACACTTCCTTGGTATTTAGGAGGTGTTTGCTCAACTGTATTTGGAAAGAAAAAAGAAAAGTGGCTTTTTTCCCATAGTTTAGACTGACTTCAACTTTGTATTAGTGTCAACATAATTCCTTTAACTGGCATTCCAGTGACATAGAACTACAAGAAATTGTCCTTGTGGTCTTGTGTTAGTCATTCAGTCTCTCTGCATATCAATTTCCCACATGTCAGATGCAGACCAGGATATGGCAATGCTGTAAAGATAAATAATGCAAAGATCAAGGTGCTCAGCTATTAACCATCTTAAGGAGGGAAGAAGAATCTGGCCTTTTAGAGGAAATTTCCTCTACTCTTTCTGATGTCCAAACTTTGAGTTATTAAGCAGTTGGAGCATTTTTTTTCCTACACAGCAGAACGTGATTTAGTACTTTGATTAATATCTGGCTCAAGACTGCCCATTTAATAAATGAAGCTAGTTTCAACAAACAAGAATTGCTACATCTAGGAGACTCAAAAATGGCAATTTATTATGAAGAGTTCGTTTCTAACACAATTTGCAGACTCAAAGAGTGGAATGCTTCTTTCATTTTGAAGTTGGAAATCACAAATACCAGTAGGTTTTAGCAAAACCACATTTAGCAACTCTTATCAAGTTGCAAAGCGTAGTTGTGACATGATACTAACACAAAATAAAAGCACAGCTTATTGCTTTGTGCATTTAATAGACAAAATCGAATTCTTATATGAAATAGACTTCTAACAGAACTATTTATTTAAATGCTGGGAGGAATGGTGTTAAGCCTATGTCCTTAAGTGGAATTTTAGGCAACTCCCTCTGTACTCATTCTCCAAACAGAAGTTTAAAATCTAAAACTGCTTTTAACCCTGTTTCGTGGCTTTAATGACTCACAATTGTTATTCTTGCGAGCAGGCATGTGTTACTGGAGATTGGAGACACTGCTCCCTCCAGCCTGCAGTTCTTCTGTGGAGCAGGGTTCGCTCTGGCCCGTTAAGATGTTCTGCTCCCTGGTTGGCCTTATAACGGTGCTCCTTTTATAGAGTTTATAATGCACCCTGGAGCTTTCAGAATAAGATGCACTATATAGATGTGAGTTATTACTATTATAAGGACTGATTTTCTTTTTCAGGTACGACCCTTGAATACAGAAGGATCACTAAACCTTTTAGGCCTGGAGACAGTTAGATTAATATATTTCAAAAACAAAATGGCAGGTAAGTAAAGAGAAGCCAATTTTCATCATGTAAATTTTTGTTTAGAAAGTGCGTTTTTCTTTGGCCTGGATCTGTGCGTTGTAGAAAGTGATCTCTCAAACGTATGGGTCCTTGTTAACTTGGGAGAAAGCGAAAGCTTATAGATTCCACAGTGATTGCAATCATGTCTGCGAGGCAGCTACTCTGAACATTTTTTTCCCTTTTGAATATTCAGTGAAGACTGGAAATAGAAAACAGAATGACTAGACACTCCCTCCAAATCTGGGATCACCTGCCAGAACACTATCTAAAAATGCCTGCACAATTAAAGACTTTAATAGTGATCTCGGCAGTACTATATTAAAATTAATATTATACTTAACCTAAACAAACCTTTCCCAAGGATCAGACAGTAATATAATATAGTGTATTCATAACTTGTTATTAGGGCTACATAGGATTGTGTGCCAAAGTTTTAGCTTCAGAATTCTATTTTTGTTATGAGTCTTTTTGACCTTTTTTTTCTTTTTAAAGCCCATTTCATAAGCATGCTCCTGAGTAATTTCCTTAACTTTTTTTTTAACCTCTTAGGTGGAGAGGGGATATGCTTTGTTTTAACAATTAAAGCTATTTTTTTTTTTTAACAACTGTTCTGAAAATAGTGGAAATAAGCACTCTAGAAACATATACTGCTGTTTGCAGTGTTTCAGTATTTATTTAAATTGCTAGCAAATTAGTACAAAAGGAATGACAGTGGTAGAGAGGAGCAATATGGTGGAAGTTTTTTTCCTGAAGCTACTTACCTAGTAGATCCCACACTTCATGAAATCTCCAGTTGATCTTAAGGAAAGAAGAGATTTCAGTTCCATACAAAAACTGTTTTGGCAGTGAGCAGTAGGTGTTGGATATGTCCAAACTTATTAAGTGTAACTTTAGTCTCCGTATATATAAAACAAGACAGAGCAGTTGCAGCGTTCATTCAAAGTAACGCTCCTACTGCGTGATTATCACCACTATATACTTCATGTCTTTATTAAAGATGCCTTGGCCAGACATACACATATGGAAAAAATCTTCCCTTTTCCCACAGTTGCACCAAAATACATCAGTGTTCAAACATTTCAAAAAGAGTGGTCTCTCTGGAGCAGGGAATGAATGAAAAAGAATCTTGCATTGAGTTTCCAGACGATTGGCAGAACAAGACTGCTCTAGTGATTTTCAGTGAGAACTGCCAAAGAAATTTTGAGGTAGAGGACTGAGATCCTTTCCTGCCACCTAAATGTTTTGTTTGAAAGAATTAATCAGTGGTGTTTTGAGAACACAGTTGTGGCAGCTTGTGTGTGAAGAAGGGTTAAGTCTGTTGCTATATAACAGAGTAGATAGTGACCAAGAAAACCCATAAACCAAGGAGCATTTGTTCAGTTTTGATGGGAAATGGGTAGTGTCCAACATTAGCAAGAGCAGAGGGAAAAAATGTCTTTGAATTCAAATTCCATGGATACCTAATGAATTGTCCCAGTGGATCATCATATTTATATTTATTTCAGAGGGTGATGAACTGGTAGTTCCTGAGACATCAGATAACAGCCGGAAGCAAATGGTTCGAAACATCAACAACAAGCGCCGCTACTCATTCAGAGTACCAGAGGAGGAGAGGATGCAGCAGAGGAGGTCGGTATTCAACATGTACTTGTCTTCTGTACATGCCTGTAGGCCCTGAAGGACAGTGAGTGATGCCAATGTAGTACTTCATTTGTTGCTTTCTGGAGTGCCCATTCAGATGTTTCTGTCTCTTCACTACCGCCTTAATCCTCAATGTTTAATTTGTGTTAATACCAGTTTGGATATGGATATGCACTGGATACACAAGTATTCATTAGTTCAAATTAATTATGTGAAACAGCTGTAATTTGGAATGCATGTCTCCACATACTGTATATAGGTACATAGGCGTGCACATATACTGTATATATAAAGATCTGTAATAAACACTTTGCAAAAGGAGATTACATTGCTAACTATGCATATGGATTACTTACTTCCAGACTCTGGTTCTGCTTTTCTTTCTGAAGGCAATTCTACTCTCAGCAGTATTCCAAGGCATCTGCTTTTTTGATTTATAGATTTAACTACATAAACATTCTATAAATCTCAGAAAACTCACCTCTTCAGAGGACATAGGACTTCAGGATGTGTTTCTAATAGAAGTCTTTAACAGGTCACAAATACCTTCCTAAATGGCAATAAAAATAGGTCTTCACTACTCACAGTGTTCACAGAGGATGTTACTGACCATTTACTATCACTCACTAAAGATGACCTGCTCCTGTGCTAAGCTACACTCCAAGAACTGAGTATTTCAGTTTTCTAACTTCCAACGTCTTCCACCGATGGTTGGCTCCCAGCTTTCCTTCCTTTTTGGCTCTAAGAAAAGTAACAGCTGTGTACAGTGGAGATAAAATTCCAGTTCTTGTCCTTGCATTTCTGAGTTGATCGCAGTTTGGTGTTTTAAAATTTTATTTATTCTGAGTTCTGAAATGCATCCTTGCCATTTTGAAGAGCTTTTAATTCTGACCACAGACTGAGAAAGGTACTGCAGTATTATTTTAATTCTATTTTCATATTTGTACTTCATTTTCATCTCCACTTTGTAATACATCACAAATGAGTTATGCTTTTACTCATCTTACAGAGCTTTCTATCAGCTCATAGTGTTTGTATATTCTTTGAATATTAGTAACTACTGGGCATGGGCTGTTAGCCTGCAAACCGCATTCTTTTGTTCTGGCCCCTTGCCCTCTCTTCAAGCTGGAAGCTTGTCCATGCCAGTGCTGATAGCAAGGGTTTATCACTGTTAACATGGTTAAATAGTTAATTTCCATTTAAAAGTAGCTGATAATCAAAGCTGTACTTGTTTCATAAAAGTCCATCCTCACCTCGAATGAAATATCTAAACAAAGTATTTTCTCTTCCAGAGAGATGCTACGTGATCCGGAAATGAGAAATAAATTAATTTCTAACCCAACTAATTTTAACCACATAGCACATATGGGTCCTGGAGATGGTATACAGATTCTCAAAGACCTTCCAATAGTAAGTACAGAAGCACATGTGAGAGTGACTGACTGCAACAGAGGCTGCAAATAAGTGAGAGAAAGACAAGTACAATTTTAAATGTATATTCAGAATGTTGATGTATTTCATATCAGGAGCAGTGTAACTAGGGAAATGGAGCTAAACGTGCTCTGCTGTATGTGATAAAATTTAAACAAAGAGGATGACACTTAAGCATTGAGGGGTAGGAGGAGGAGTGGCTAATGCCTCCTGGGTTTTAAGACAGGTTGGCCTCTCAGTGTTGATGATAATTTTTATGACCCATATGAAAGGACAAAATTAAGAGGATTTGGGCCTGTGTTCTTTGTGGGAATGGAGAGAGAAATTCCTTTCTCCGTGAACTGTATTATTGTAAGTTCAATTCCTTTCTTCTCTTCCCATCTTTAGCTCCAACTTAGCCTCTCTCTTTACAGCCTCTTTTCCTCAGACAGCGGAACTGTAGCAGTTCAACAGCGTGTAGTGCCCAAATTTCTTTCCAAAGGTGCTATTTTTCATTTTCTTTAAAAATTAACTAGTCTCAATGAAGCAGAACTTCTTACATAAAAGCTAACCTTTTAAGTTGAAAAATGGAAAAAGAAAACATGTAATAGCACACACACATGTTCATTTGCACGAAACCTTATGTAGGAAATACTCACCTGGAAGTTACTGAAATTTTTGATGACCAATTAATATTTTGTTCATAGGAGAGTATCATACTGCTTGCTTCAAGCTACCTTGAGCATCTTGTTTGTGTGTTCTGTATTGTTTTCTAAACTCATCCACAATGACACAGATGTGATTCAGAAGGTGCTAATTAGCACTGTAAGAAAGATCAGATGATACAATATCAAACAGATGATATGAGTACCACCATAAGACATAGGCATTAATACAGAAGTGCTGTCTAAAATGATCATCGTTATTACTTGGAGTTTGTGCAGAAAGCAGGAGGTAGATGCTGAAATTGGGATTTTCAGATGCTGAAAAGCCCAAAGGAAACAACCATAAGGCTGGAAAATAGTGTGTGCCATGCAATTGCACTAGTTTAGGAGCTTAGGAGCATAACCTCTAGTCTCCAGGTACTCATTTTACTTCACTTTTGCGGGAAATGGTACTTTTATGTTACGCTTTACCGTAAAGTCTGCACATTGTACGTGAGCCCTTCTGTGTTTTCTGAGCCCTGGCACTGTGTTTTCCTTAGATGAGAATATGCAAGGAAAGATACTTTAAATCTCGTACTAGCGACACTCTGAGAAACCTCTCAATAACAAATATATTCAGTGCAATAGAGCAAAAAACAGCATTTTGTGTGTGTGTGTATGTATGTTTATAAATGAATAAATAATGAAGGAGCTGCTTCTAGAAAACACGTGACAAATCCAAGGGAAGTTGGCAGGTAGTGTTTTTCTTACCTGGATGTGAGTATACATGTGTCTAATGTTATAAAAGAATGATTATTTGCTTCAGGGCGGGATGTAGATCAGAACCTTTTTTCACTTTTCCATTTCTAGTGGGTTCTTTAAAATATTTCTGGTTCTTCTCAAGCAGTGAAAATAATCTGCTACTGCTAAAGGTAGGGCAAAAGACATCCCGTTTGACACTGTCGGTAGTTGAAAGTTCACGGGAATCAAAAGCTGCAAGGACTCTTAATCAAGCCCTAAATCTGGCAAGTGTAAAATGAGGAAAGACTTTATCTATAGAAGGTAATTTTCTAGACTTACATGGATTAATATTTCTTCAGCTATGTATTTCTAAATGACTTTTAGCTTTGAATTCATTCTAATTGGACAACCCTTGTATTAGCTCAAAGGTCATATTTGAAGTTAGGACTGGTACTTTGCTTCTTAGTAACCAATATGATGTTTTGAAAGAAATTCATGAATCACTTTCCACACTTAAAGGTGATGAGAAGACACTAGAAAATGTGTACAATATAGAATTGACTTCAGCACTTGTCCCACTGCTGCAGCTTCTTTTTAAAGTTACTATTAAAAACTCCTTTTTGGAAGTAGCTATCAGTCTTAATGCTGGGAGATACCACTGCAGATAAAGCAAATTTGACGTGTATTTTTCCAGCAGCTCCTTGCAATATCATATTGTATTTGTATTCCTAACTTAACAGATACAGAATTGCATCAGTCATGGGACTTGAAAGTGTGTGAATTTGAATGTGTAACTTGAGATTAGGAAATAAATGTTCTGTCAAGAGCCACTACAGTCCAGGCAGCTTTTTCTTTTCCAGCAGCTTCCTGTAAGGTATTTGGCTGGACTAAGTTGTCATTTAGTCTGTTCCAAACTACCTACTTTGTTTCTTAGGCACAAAAATAGAAGAAAAGGAGTTGTGCGTGCATATGATGTTATGTATCGAGTATGTTTTATTTGAAAGATAAATTTAGAATTAAAAGAGAGGATGGAAGTAGAGGACATTTCCTGGAGAATCAGTACACAAGGTAAAGAACACTCATCCAACCCTGTGTACAGTTCATTTGTATGGCAGTTTCTTTACAAAGATGTAGAATTATTTCACTAGATTCATACCTTGTTCCAAAAAGGTGAATAGCTTTTTTTTTTTTGTGCTTCTTAGCATGTGTGATGATTTTGCAGCTGGAACATCTTTGTATTTTTAAATAGATTAGTATGTTTCAGAGGAAAAAGTATTTATTTTTGAAGAACTATGGGAAAGATTGCAGCATTTTACTTTGCCTGTTTCTGTTTATGAAAGTGGATGATAAAATACATTTTTGCATTTAAAGAGGGCTGCCACTAGGGGGAACAAGTAGTGCAAGGCTAATAGTTTTCTCAAATTCTCTTCATCCAACTATTTTAGTTGATATAGCTTCTTTTTTTATGAGATGCAGAAAGTGTATGAAAGAATGGAGTGGGCCTTTTTACTTGCAGTTTATTCCAATTTATTTGAGCAATTTCAAATTTGGCTGGATCTACTGATACAAATTTGTTCATCCAGCATGACCTTTCACTGAAGTGAGTATGGTGCTATGTAGGCAGAAGGGTCCTTAGTAATAAATAGGTTTTAATAGAGAATAGATATTTTAATCTCTGTGTTGGATGAGATTGTCACAAACTAAATAGCCAGCTCAGCCTAGCTTTTATCTAGCATCCGTGGATGAACTTTATAAAGCAAATGACAATTTTTATGTATATGTATGTGTTTATATTTATTTATGAATATATACAGATTCACTATATATATGCAATGTGAATCCGATCAAAACTTACCTCTGCAGTCCCAGTAACCTGCCTCTGCTGCCTTTTTCAGGGGAAATGCCAAAAATTGAATGAAGCACAGAATTAGAACTGGTAGCGATGGCCATTGCGTGGCTGGGCTGCGATATGTCAGTGGGCAGGAGGGGACATACGCCTATGCTGCCTTAACCCATGGCTTAACTGCCTGGTGGATGCAGAGCCAACAGGAGCTTGCTTGCTCTCTGCCCACTACTGTTCTTAATGATGTCTTCTAAAAGACCAACTTTAGAGAGTTTAATTTGTATTGTAAATGTACAAAATTAAAATTGGATAAATGGAATGTTTTAAACTCTTTCAGGCTATTTGATATGTTGTATACAAACCAAATGCCTACATATGTGCAACATATCTGTCTGCATGTGATTGCCCTTGCTGATGCAGCCACAAAAGGGGGAAAGATGCTTTCTCTGTGCATTGTTTCCAAGGTCTTGGTATGCAACAGGCACATGACATGAATAGTGAGATATGTTTATAGCAAATTGCAGCCTATTAACCTAGTCCCACACTGTTCTCTCCGTGAATGGAAACCCTTGACTTCAGTATAGCCCTGTGTTTGGGCAGATACAAACATGTCCAAGGCTCGGAGTGAGATCAGATTTAAGAGAGAAAAATTAGAGGTTATCAGGCAATTGTAAACTTCCATCCTTCCTTTCTTCATGGCGAGCAGCTACTTAGGGGTCTGGCTTTGACAAGCAAGTTTGTGGGCTACAACACAACAGAAACCAGAAGTTCTTGTTTGCTATTAACAGAACCGTAATCAGTACATATTTGTATTTTATTGATGTGGATACTGGATCTGGGTCATTGTCTTGTTTTGTACAATTTAGAATCGTTCCTGTTAGTATATCCCCAAACTTATTTATTTACATGTTTTTCTTCCCTAGCAGCCTGTCACCAATTAACTGGCCGTACAGTCTGGCCTCCCTTCTGCCCTCTTGTCCCTTGAAGCCACTTTATCGTGGATGCTCCTTTGTAGTGAAGATCTGAAATCTGGAACTGCACTTACTGCAGCACAGACCGCCTCTCTGTGTACATCAGATGTACAGGATTGATTTTGCTTTCATATTCTGCATGCCTAAGTATTTCACATACAAAAGCTAGTCTTGACTGCCATTATATTTGAACGTTATGCTTCAGTTTGACCTCATTATACATGAGCCATTATACCTCCATTCTAGATGATGTGTGAAGCTTTGCTTGTTTCAAATGAGAAACTTTCAGAGTAAACGAGTACTTATCCATATGTGGTACTCTTTAAAGAAAGTGGGAACCCTATGCATGCATCTAATGCTGGAGTCCATGGAGAAAGTTCCATGGAGGATCGTTTTAAAAATGTTGCCATATCATGGCTTTCTCACATTCATGAATGCTGGCTAAATATTTTCATGGTTGCAGCTGGCCTACCCTCTGCTTTTTAGCTTGTGATTTAAGACACTCCCTTTTCTCCCGTATTGGCTTTTAGGAACGTAGCTGGCTTTGCTGCCAGTTCTCTGTTGTGAGCAGATAACTCAGCAAAGTCTCCTTTCCTGGACCGTTCTTGGAATGGTGGCTTCTTGTACTGATATTTGGATGCTGCTAAACTTACTAATAAAAATTTCACGTATATTATGTCTTACATGCCATAATGTGGTAATTGATGTTTTGGTTAACATGCAAAGCCTCATAATAACCATGTGTTTAAAAAAAAAAAAAAGTTGGATTTTACCAGCTGAAATGAAGAGAACAGTAACGATAACGTTTGATAATATGTATTGGGATGTGACTTAATGTTCTTCCAGACTTTAATACGTTCCACATACAAAAAGTAGTGCCTTAGGTTTAGCGGAGGGGTAAGCTGTATTTTTACCATATTTTATTTTTTTAAGTCCTAACATTTCTAGTGTTACTCAGATCTGTTTGTTTTAAGGTGATGAAATCAGTTGGACAAGGGGAAGAGAAAATTAGAAGTTAGAAATTAGAAAAGGCTTTCTGATCTGCTGGTGGCCATTGGGCAAACCATCCCCTTGCA
>NW_009192184.1:59009-62621 GCF_000690835.1 Fulmarus glacialis | reverse complement strand
GCTGAACATGTACAGATGGCACAGGGAGGGAGACTGAGCCTTGAAACACTCTCCAGTAAATCTGGATTTACATGATTTTAAATTACAGGAGCGCTTGAGTCAGCACATTCTGTAGAGATGAACTAGCAATTGTTTCTGTTTAATTTGCAGGATTATTACTCCCCTCTCTTTCTTTACGTCACACTTTGGGAGCACATTGCTCAGTTGACCTATTAAAAACATTTGAATTTCTCAATACTTTTGCACCTTATCTGCTAAGGGCCTAGTCTTCTGCAGCGCGGAGACGGCAGTGCGAAGTCTCCTCATCACTAAAGCGCTGTGAGGATTAAGTGAGTGTGCAGAAGGACATAGGCCTTGTGTCTTCTGTCTACAGCAGAGTAAAGTGTCCCAATTGTCTGACACTAACCAGTTCACCTTCCCACCCGACCTGTGTCCCTATCCTGTCAAAACACTGTTCCCTCCCTTTAGAAATACTCTGTTTGTTGTACAGGTGATACTTTAATTTTAATGGAATCGCTAAAATGCATGAATACCAGAAGGAAATCTTTTATGATCTTTAATTGTTGTGTATTCTCATCTTTTCTTCTCCCCACACCACCTCACCTGTGTTCACCTTCCTTTGTTTGTGTTATGTCTATTTTAGATTGTAAGCTCCTCAAGGCAGGGAACTGATGCTTCTCAACTGTCTGTAAAGCACCTTTTACAACTGTGGTGCTCTTTGAAATATCAAATAATAATAAATAGAATCGATTCCCAATGAGTTAAAAGTTTTATTTGTTTTTAATGTTTTAGCAACCCTGCAAGGGTGGCAGGCCCGTATGACACCGTGTAAGGAAGGTGCTCAGAGGACTGGGGGTGACAATGTAAGAACTTGTGTGTTGACGGGCGAGCAGGGTTGCTGTCTGGCTGTCCTTCAGTGTTTGACTGCTCTTGCGGACTGCTGTTGCCGATGTAACCTGTACAACCATCCTTCATTGCTTTCTCTCTCTGTTGTCTTTGATAGCAGCGTTCCCCTTATCAATTCCCTCATCATCACTCCCGTCTGATCTCCTCTCCGAGCAACTTTGAGCACATCTACCACATGACTGTTAATTCAGCCGAAAAATTCCTCTCTTACGATTCCATAAACCCTGCATTTTCCCCGCCTCCACGCTCTGTCCTCGGTACTCCAGACTTTATGACTCTGAGGGTATGAACAGCTGGGTCAGGTGTTCACTCTACTAACACTGTGTGGTTTTCCTTTTGCCTGGCTATTAACATGGGAGAAAAACCCTTGTAAACTGTTTCCTTCACCCCGTAACTTCCTTCTGTCCCAGCTGATTTCTTTCCTGCTGTCAGCTGTGGTCTTCCACAGCTCTGACATGCCAAGAAACAGATACTTCATGGCTTTTTAAAAAAAAAAAAAAGGTGTATAACAACTGGGCTGAATGTTTTGCTATGAGAATAGCGTTTTTAATCACTAGGAAGGATGTGGGAATTTTGAATGATAAGTTCTCTGTTCCACAGTGTGCATCCTCCAGCAGTCAATGGCAGGATGCTGTGTATCAGGTTGGATTAGGAAAAGGTTCTGGATCTGTTTGTGTTTCAAACTGTTTGTTTATGATGAAATCATGGGGAGTGCAAGAATTCTTTCACAGTACTGTACACAGATTGAGAGAGAAACAGACACAGGTTGTGCCTCCGACAGTTTCTGGGTTAAAGTAAATAAGTGAAAGTTAGAACATGTACAAGCAAGATCAAAAATTGAAGATAACGGCAACTTGCTGATGTAGATCCTCTTAATCCTGGTAGTTTTAAGCAGAGGCTGAGGTAAGGTACTGTTCTGTAGATATCCTTCCAGTTGGAATGTAAATTGGGGGGATGGAAGAGGTCTTTTCTTTTTTTCTTGTATTGTGCATCCTGGTCTGACTACATGGGGGTTGCTATGTCCCACAGAAATACAAGCCATACTAAAACAGACACACAAGTACGTGCTGTGCGTTGTAATTGTGTACCGTGCTGTGTCCTGCAGTTCTGCTTGGGACAGATTTGCAGATAAATCAGGAATAATCTGTGAGGTAGATGTATGTGGTGATGGTTGGTTGCTCAGGGTTTGTATGGGTCTGAGCCATGCCCATTGCTGTAATGGAAACACTGCTGTTGGTTTCTGTGGCCTTTGGACACCCTTCAGACACGCATGGCAAACCTTGACCGCCAGGCTGCTTTGAGTGCCTTTTGTTGCTGTTCTAGATCCCTATCACCAGGAAGGTTTTCAGATACATACCTGCATATAACACTAGAAAGAATTTAAAAATGCAGAAGGAAAATTAATCTCGTCCATATGGCTCCAAAACAAATTTGCACAGCTAAGCTTTGACTGGTCACGTGCATGGTCATGTGTCACTGTTGTGAAGTCCAATTGTCACAACCATTAATATTCAAAAATGAAGTTGTAGCATTTTGGAAAACGTGCCCTGTGATAACAGTCTGCATTCATCCTGGCTTTTCTGGTAGGAGGAGAGATGCAAATACGCAAGAGGAATGCTCTATTGAAACGCGAAAGAAAAATATTGTTAAGTCAAATTGAAATTTGTTTCTCTCTTAGAGGGTTGCTGAAGCTGTATTTCAGTTCTAGTTTTAACAGGTTTTTTTTAATCCAACTGTACTATAAAATTTTCGGTGTTTAATATGCAGTGATGTATCGCCAGACTGTGATCCACCCTCTACCTTCCCTTTCTCATGTGAGTAGTCTCCCTGGGAGCAGTAAGGAATGACCCTTGGTGTTTCAGACAATAACTCTTAATTTTTGCTTTAGGAGCATCCTTCATCCTAATGTTGCAGCCTACTAGCATAAATTGGAGAAAAAAAGTGAAGTGGGCAACCTGGAGTGTCGAGATCTTGTACCTGTTAGCTCCTTAGAGCAGTAGAGGTTTAGTCTTGTATGAAGAAAAGTGTTTGTCTCCTTTGTGGCTTAAGGGCAGAGATGCTGTAAGCTGTATGGAAAGCAAGGCTGTGAGTTTTGGTTCCATGTCTGTCCATCCCCGCTTTGTGTTTGGAGATTTTAATGTAAGAAGGCTAGCACTCCCTCCGAGGAGACCGTGGTGCCAGGTACGGATGGGATATTGAAACCAGAACAGCATGGCATCTATAGAGGAGTTGAAAAATGACCCGTTAAAGTAGGATTTTAGATTATGTCTTATTATTTCATGGAAGAATTAAAAGCTCAGGTTTATGATGTAATGAACAGAACACTGTTTAAAAACTGTCGATAAACAAAAATCCCAAAACAACAACAAGCTGCATGATGAACAGGGAAACGCAGGCAAACAATTTCCTGTGGGTGTTGTAACTGTTTAGTTAGACCTTATATGTTTGTTCTCGCCCCACTGCCTGAGAAGGCAGCGCGGGAGCAGTTAGTGTGGGTGTGAGAGCTGAGCTCGGTAACGCTGCAGAGCCGCGAGCGTAGCAGCGATTGCACATACATAACCCACAGCTCCACAGCAGCTCCAGCTGGCTGGGAATGGGATGCACTGAACTAATTTGGGTCTCTCACCCTATTTCACAGTGATTAACTTTGCTCAGCAAGCAGCCTCTCTGCTGCTGCTTTTTTTTCTCTTCTCTCACCTTTCTCCA
>NW_009192184.1:25393-58978 GCF_000690835.1 Fulmarus glacialis | reverse complement strand
GTTCAGCAGTGGAGATGAATTTTCCTGCTGGGATTTGAATTGTTGCTCTAAATGAGGGGTTTTTGTCTCTGTAAGTAAAGCAAGCTCAGGTTTCTTTTTTTTTTTTTTTCTTTGTTTTTAACTTGCTGCATTTTGCTGCTTTATAACTACCGCTAATAACCACCGTTTATTTTTCTTTGAATCCCCTTTCTGCATCATGTGCATATCACTTCCAGGGGTTTTGGTCCAAAATGCCAGGGTCTCTGGCATGTGCTTATTTTATTTTTAGAACAAAGAACAATGAAATATTTTCTTTGTGGAGAAACTTTCTACGAGGAATTACATGGACTTTGCAAACTGAGGTCATGAAAAATAGTCATCATTAGAATACACTATTAAAATAAACGAGTCTTTTTCACGTACCCATGCCTGTATGTTGTCTGCTCAGTCACTGTTAAGGAGGTTAATCGCCTTATTAAACATAATTGTTCTCTTTGCAAAATGAACCATTGTAGGTTTATACCAGTACAAAAGACCTTCTTTGCAACTCGAGTGTACTAACCTCAGTGCACACGTTTGCATGGTGCCGCACTTGGCTTTCCTTTGTTTCTCAAAACACAGCAGTAACTTATTCCTTTAGCCCATTTGTTCCTTTGTGTATTATCAGGGGAGCCTGCATTGTTTATGTATAGCCGGGATGCTCATGCTCTTATCTGTAACTCAGATTATTTATTGCATGGGGAAGGACACAGGAGCAGAAATTTAGTATTTTGTACTACAAAGCAGGTTGGTTGTTCACAATTAAACAAAAAAAGGTGGGGGGGGAGAGGTAAACAAGAGACAGCAGTGTGATCCCACAAATGATTTAAGAGACTTTTTTAAGCCTTCAGGTATATATCCTCATTGAGAATAATGCAGCAATGGATGAGAGGAGAATTAAACGGGGCTTTTTCATTTGTAAGGTCTCTGATTCTCTTTTTTTGGTGTTTGAGAGACATCTGGGAACAGGAGGAGAGATTGTAATTCTTTGTTGTTTGTTGCATGTTAAAAATCAGCCATTTCTAGCCCACTGGGAGAATGAGAAGCAAAGGGTTGACTGTAAGAGCAAAGGCGTCTGTTATAGCAATAACTCTAAGGATCATTGTAAGACGGGATTGACAAGAGGTTGGTAACAATTACCTGATAAAGTCTGAACTGTATAAAATCTGTTCATTACAAAGCCTGTATTTAATCATCCATTTTAAAATACAGAGGGAGAAATGGGTAGTATCTGAAGGTCTCTGAGAATACCGTTATGGGGGGTGGAATCTTTGTTCTGGTCTGAAATTTCCATAACATCCTAGCTTAAAAAGACATTGCAGTTGCAACTGTTGTTTTTTGTGTGGCTACTTTATCTCAGAGTGAGGATGGGGAAATAATTAAATATAAACAGGAAGAAATTAACAGTGATTGCAGGGGGTGTTTTGTAAAGTGGAAATAAAGTAATGCTCAGAGCTACCTGCAGTTTTTTTCACATTCTGCATCTGTAAAGGTTCCCTAAACCTAATTCTAGTTAATGCTAATGACTTAATAGTGCAAATCATGTTAGGAGCAGGATGAAGTCTCATATTTAGCCAGAGATGAAATTACACGCATGGGCATTAGAAAGTCCCTCTGGGCTAAGAAGCCAGCTCATATGTAGAGAGATGGGCTAAATAAGCTGAGAAGCCTTTTCTTCTAAGGTCAGCGGTAAGTTAACAGAAGCAGAAATAAAATCTCCCAGAACTCACTTCAAAGTACTCTTTTCCCTTCTTTTAAAGACAACTTATGTTTAAGGAACTACCATATCAAGTAGAGAAATTGTGGTTTATCTCTTCCCTCAGTGAAGGACCACTTCAGTCCAGTAACTTACCAATTTAGAAAATCACACTGGAACTCCCAGGATGCAAAACAGGAGCAGTAATCAAAATACATAGAAAAACAGTGGCATGTGCTGTGGTCATCCTCTTAGAACAGGCTGAAAACAGGAGGCTGATTCTCACTTTGGCTCAACTGGTGTAGGTCTGGAGTAATGCTGTTAATACCTTCGGAATTACATAAGTAATTGAAATACAGATTGATCCACTATGTGTTCATAACTCTGCAGGCATTAGGGATTAACATGATTATTGTATGAAGTTACACATGCATGGCACAAATGATGGCATCAAAGAGAGAAATTTTAGTAAGACCCTTGGAAGCTTGTGTTCAGAAAGAATGCATTATGCGATATAACTTGAATATATCTATAGCAGCTTAATTAGGCTTGCAAACCATCCTTTCAAGGAAATTCTTTAATTATTAGACATACTCTTTCAGTTGTCTGCATAGGTCCATGTAATTCAGCACTTCACTATCGTGTTGCGTGTGCTTCCAGTCTCTGCACTAAACTGCAGAATATTATTTGCAAATTTTGCTGACTTGCTGCCCAGATAATTCAGTTCTGGTAAGGTTGGGGTTTTAATGTATTTTGGGGTCTTCCTTCATAACATCCAAGTTGAGCCAGCAGTCAATAAGTAAACATGTCATTGTGTGTGTCCGCATTGCAGAATCTTCGGCCTCAGGAAAGTCGGACCGTATTCAGTGGCTCTGTCAGTATCCCATCGATCACGAAATCCCGCACAGAACCAGGACGATCGATGAGCGCAAGCAGCGGGTTAGCAGCACGTAAGCAAACAGAACTGTGTTGATTTCGGATGTACAACTATTTTAGGGAAACGGCTACCTGCATTTGCTTCTATCCATACCGCTACTAGACAGGATTTTCAGAAGTGATGGCTAACTGTATTCCCATTGAGGGCAAGCACAGTACTTTAATCTTGCTTTCAAAGGAGCACATGAATAAGCAGCTAGCACTTTTGATAGTCCCACATTTGTTATTTGTCAAGTTTTTAAAACTGACGTTAGAATTAAAACTACATTCTTACCCTTGGGACTACTTTGCTGCTGCTTATGTGTTTTAAATCAGTGGGAAGTTGTTCACAAGCTCCATGGTTATTAACTTTGTTGCTGAACTGTGTAGAGCTCTTGATGCCTCTCTTGCTGCTAGTGCAAAGAGAAAGCAATAGAAAACTAGCTGCTGGTATGGAAGAGTCACATTGCATTGGAAATACCTCTCCTAGTGCTGCCATGCTGCCTTTGTGTGCCGGAGTCATCTCAGTGACCTGTGCTGAGACCAGGCAAATGGACCATGTGAAAATAGAGGCAAGACTGTTCTAGGTTTTTCCCTTTCCTGTGGCACATGCTGCATTTGTTGCACACTGCCAACTGCTTGCAGAAAGCGTATGTGTCTGCTGTAGTCTGTACCTGCTGGTACAACCCACCTACTCCCCGGGAAAGAGGCCACTGGAACTAGGCTGCCACCACAGCAGTTTCTACAACTGCTGTTTTTGTCGGGAACATCATGACGGTGTCTGTGCTGGGTAAAGTGTGCTAATGCTGATGTGCCAAGGGAGGGACCAAAGGATCCCTAGGAAAAACTGCAGCTGGCAGCAGACGAGATAAAAGCCCCTACAGCCTGCAAGCCATGAGCTGAGCATCTTGGGACATGCTGGAGGAAAGCAGAGCTAACCAGAGAAACGGCTAACAAATTTCTAGTACCTTGAGTGGGTGTCTGTAACACAGTTTAATTCCTCCGCCCATTTTAGGATCGTCTGCACAAAACGGCAGTGCTTTGCGGAGGGAATTCTCAGGAGGTAGCTACGGAGCAAAGCGTCAGCCTATGGCATCGCCCTCAGATGGTTCCATATCCTCTGGTGGCCTGGACCAAGGCAGTGATGCACCAACAAGGGACTATGAGCGAGAGGTGAGTGACAGGAGAAAGAGGAAAAAATTTAAGTGCGTTGATAAAGATGAGGAAGTTAAATTCTGTCATGGGTTTGGCTACAAGTTTGGGAGTTGCTGACAGTGAAGACTTGGATTTCGTGTATTTCAAGCTATCCTGACAAAAGACTTTGGTCAAACTGTGTAAACTCTGGTCCTGGTATTTAACATGCAGAAAACGCTCTCTGCGCTCCTTACGTGGAGTTACATGGGTAGTGAGGCTCCCAAAAATACTGGTCCAGTAGAGTAACAGCTTGATAGTGCCTATCACAGCTTGAAGTGGTGATATTCCTTCTGCCCTTTATTTGCAAAGACTCTTAAGCTCTCTTAGCAACCGTTTCACGGGAGACATTTTGTACTCAAGAGTGCCTGAAGTTAACAAGGTAATTTAAGAATTATCATATAATAATTTCATTTAGAGCAGAAACTGGATTTAATAATTTATATTCCGGGCAGAACAAGACGATCATTATGATAACACTGCAATCCTGCCCAGTGCTCAACTCAGTCCCTTCAACCAAGAAAGTTTTACATGGGAGGGTTCAATGTGAAGTTGGCCAGTAAAACTTCCCCAGCCCAGTGAGAAAATTAGAGATCACACAGGCTTTTCATGGTACTGAATATATCTTTCCAGTTGAAGCTGGAAGGCAACTGTCAACCCAAACTCAAGCTCAGAGATAGTTGCATTCTGCTGTACTCTGGAAGATCCAACTGGAATTAACTTGATAGGATGCTTTGAATTAATATCCTGGGAGTGACACAGAAGAGAGAGCTGTGATGAAGCCCATACCACAAAGATTTCTCAGTTTAGTGCAAGAGCATCTCAGATCATAATCTGTGAAAAGGCAGGAGCCATCGTAGCTTCACAAGCAACCTGAAGTTGCACACTCTGCTGACCAAAAGGCCCTCGGCAACATGCAGACTGTAAGAATCCCACAGGTGCTGTGTCCTTATGTCAGTGTCAGTTATGCCCGCTGAAAGCAGAGTTATCTGACCACTTACTCTTAAGTCTCCCTGGATCAGGAAATTCTGAGCAAAAAAATTTCCTCAGTTTTTTTGGACACAAGCAAAATATGTGGTGGCCTTTGAATCCAGTCACCTGTTGCTCAGACACCCTCAATCACTCTCAAACTTGCTATCCTGTTACTTACTGGTGTTCTTCTGTGTCTGTGGGCTGCAGGACTCTGACTCTCCGAGACACTCTACTGCATCGAACAGCTCCAACCTCAGCAGCCCTCCCAGCCCGGTTTCTCCTCACAAGACCAAGAGCCTCTCCCTGGAGAGCTCTGACCACGTGAGTTGGGACTCATGAACTGCTTCAGCATTCAGATTTGACATCACAGCAGCTTGCTGTCCCCATGGCTGTCCCCTTCACTTATTCCAGTTCTCACCTTCATCATCCTAACCCTCCCCATTCCCTGTCTGAAAGTGATCTGGGAGTGGGGTACAGAGGAAGGTAAAAGCTGGTCGTCTTCAGCACCGTTTGGCACTGCCTCACCCTCCCTTCCCCAGATTTGACAGCAGCAAACAAGCAAAGCTAGGGTGTTGGTAAATATCAGATGCTGTAGATTTGTATTAGTATTGGTTTAATTTTTGTGGTTACAGCTGCTTTAAAAGACATATTTATCCCACCCCCTTTCCACTTCCCAAAAAGTAGCGTAAGTAGACCAGACATCAACAAGAGAAAATACAGAGGGATTTTGTTTTCATACAATAGCTCATTGTACTGTACAAAAGTAGCACAGACCCCCTCCCCTATGTGGGGAATGATCAGTATGTCAGAGGCACATAAAAGCTTTCAGCCACCACGTTTGAATGTCAATCTGATTGTCGCCAGCAAATCCTTATTGATTAAAATGATGCATATTTTACTACAGTACAGAGTTTAAATAAATACACAGATGTTAGAGTAAAATACGTATGTATATATTCAAAGAAAAAAAGCATTGTGTATGCAGCAGAAGATGGATGCTTATTTAAGAGAGCCTTTAATTTAAGATTTGTGTTGTCCCTGTTTTCATGCTCGGTAATATACAGACTTGGAGGCCTGGCCTAAAACCTTTCGCAGGACAGATATTCCTTTTGCGTAGCACTCGCTGCACTGGCGGGAGAGGTCCCTGCAGTGCTTTCACAACATTTCTTTACTTCTGGCGGTAGCATAACTAAAGCTATAATTCCTACTTCCATGTTAATCCCCATCCTTTGCAAAAATGACAACAATTGGAAAGCAACCCCTGCCCCGACAACCAAGGGCACCAGTCAGCCAGGAGGCTGCCCTGGTTTCTTGTGTGCTAGCTGTGCAGCTGAGGAACCTTACGGCACGCTACAGTAGAGGTCCTTAAGGCAGCAAGGGAGTTCATTGCAGCAGGATGCAGCAGGAAAACTGTTTCCCTGGGTCAGCCTTTGTGCAGGTTTAACTCGGAAGGGAGCAGTCTTCCACACCTCCGTGACCATCCCTAACCAGAAAACTGTTACTGTTGTTACCAAATACTAGTTGCTAATACACATCAGCCAAATGAGTGCCCTTAGCCTGAAGCTAGCCGTGGCTGGCTATGCTGTCACTGTAGCAACGAAGAACCTTGAAGACTGACCTCACACTGTTCACACTGTGGTAGTAGAAGATGCCTAGTCACCCACAACTGCCATGCTGGCAAGGTTGGTTTTCCTCTCCCTCCCCATCCATGCTGTGGGTTTGTGCAATTTGCAGTTGTTTCTGTGTGCTCACCTGCTGTTTGGTTCCAATAGCAGGTCAGGTTGGAGGGCAGAGAGTATTGTAGTAGAAGACAGAGCCCACTGAAGTTGCAAAAATAAGTAAAAAGCTGAAGCTGGTCATGCAGTCAACAGAATAAAGTGAGAGACTGATGTACAAGTGGATGGTAAGAGGAAGATGTCTCTTCTCTTTACTTAGCAAGGCAGATGGTTTTTCATTTGGGAGTGTGTTCAAATGAGCCTCTTCTCAGTAGTATTGTTGCTGGCTTTATACTATGACCATACTCAAACATATAAGGGCTTTTTGTATTTAGAATACTGGTTTTTGTGGGTTTCGGAAACTTATTATGGCTCTTATTAAACCATTCCATATTCTTGCAGTCAGCAGTATATAGTGTTTCACCCACACAGAGACGTTTGGAGTTTTCCAGTTTCTGTCTTCCCTAATGGAAGTTATAGGTAAGTTCAAACCATGTACAGTAATTTCCAAGTGTGATCTAAATGTGAAATAGGGAATGAGACACAGATCGTTTAATCCATTTAATCATGCTGGGTCTCCTAGGTAAGATTTCTCTTTCATTCTGATTCAAGAGGCTTGTCCAAGTTTAAGCTCATTCAATGTTATTTTGGGACAGGAATTCAAGAAATTTTTTAGAAACCATCGTATCAAAAACCTGTCTCTCTCCTGTTTGGGTTTTTCAGAGTAGCAAGCTGGTTGTGTTTGTTTTCACTTCAAAGCTACTACTTTTGCAAGCCTGGCATTTAGTATTAAAAGCTTTAGCAAACAGCTAAGCACTTGAAATTAATTCCTCCCAGAATAGTTTTCAGTCTTTCTGAGGGACAGATAGGCAGGGCGTTACTGGCATTATTAAAATTCCACATCAGCTTCTTTTAAAGGCTGCATATTGCTTCAAGTATAGCCACTGCTTTTTCCCCACAATTCCCTCCTTTTGGTGAAGCATGTCCACACACTTTTCAAAGCCTTTCCAGACTTAGTTTTGTATTTACTGTATGTTGTATTTAAACATTAATCTTATTTTGATGTTGAGAGAAGGCATTTAAACAGCAGTCATTTAAGACAGAGCAGCCTGTGTGACAGTCCCCCTGAGAGAGGGTCACAGGATCTTTTTTGTGCTTTTTTTTTTTTGCAGTTGAGCTAATGCTCTATCTGAAAATGGAACCCAAAGACCCACGACACAGCAAACAATTAAATCAAGTAAACCCCTATGTTTACTCCGCTATGGTGCCTGCAATCTATTGATACCAGGTGCCTGCAATCTATTGATATCAAAAACTGACATTTTCAGGCAGAGCGAAGGTCTGCTGTGTTACAAACTAAGCTCTAGAGGATGAGAGCTCCACAGGCCTACGCTGTTTGTACACCACAATTTCTACGTCTTGGCAGTCTCCTTTAGGATTACTATATTTAATCATTAGTTTGGTACTGTGCATTTTTATACACATCTGTTCAAAAGAGAAACAGCAACTGTTCTCTCAGTTGAAAAGCAAATGACCACATCACTTATTTGAAAAGAGAAAAATTGTCCTAGGACTTGAATAGTTTTATATATTTGGGGACCATTTGATTATACACTCAATTTTAAACCACACTCATCTTTTTTTGTTGGTATGAACACTGAAAACATATGCATACTGTAGCTGAGCTTTTTAAATACTCATCGGGCTAGGAAAAGTAACTTGGTCATTTGAACTGTAAGACTCTTGACTGGTATCTCGAAGACAGTTGTCTCTTAAGGTTTGATGTTTGCTACTTTGCACTGTAGCATTGCTTCAACTTCACAGTTAGAGGGCTGCATTTTGTTCAGGGAGCTTAAAATCTCCCATTGAATTTTTGACTGTAGCATATGTTCTCTGTACACAGTATGTATCTAGCTGATTTTTTCCTTTTGGCTGAGACTGAAGGTGTTTGCATTTTTGACACTGCTTAAACATATGGGTTGTTTGGTTTTTTGCTTTTTTCCCTCTCTTTTGATGGCAACAAAGGATCTGAACAGATTCAGGCAGCTACTAAGGATTCCAGGTTATAGAATGAAAAAGGTTTGGTAAATAGTTTTCCCTTGCACGTGCGCGCACACAGATATGTGGCTTCCTTCCACATTTCATAAACCCAAAAGCAGGGTTATAGTACTCTTCTCTATTGCCTTTGACCTGTAGAAGACAGCTGGTGGTTTCAAAAAAACACTCCTGAGGCTGTGGCAAAGTAGTTGCTTCTTTTCCTCTCAGTTGCTGTGGCTTGTTATGAATGTGCATTTTGCCCATTTCAACAAGTTTCAAAACTGAGTCAGGAATGCTATCTCTTTGATTTAATTCTGATAAAATTACAAGCCAGGTGTGTTATTCTCAGGTATACCGCAGAGGGAAGTTAAGGGTCTTGTCATACCAAAAAGCATAGTGTATTTATAGAAACGTAGTTTAACGGCACCTAACTGGTTCACAGAGTGTGCCAGCCTTTCAGAACAAAACAGTTGGAGTATTAACACAGAAACAGATTCTGGCACCATATTGTCTTGAATGGCCAGACCCTGAATGATAGGACAAACATGCTCTTGGGTGGAAGAAGGGTTTTTTCCATTTTATGCACACTGTTTAATTTTAAATGAATACATTAAGGATAAAATTTATTGCAGTACAAGTACCCACACCTCCTGAGCCTTAGTCTGAGAATCAAAGTGGCACATAGTAGCTTCTGCTGTGTTGTTTTTTTTGTTAATAGGAGTCAGTTCCGTGGAGGAAATGGGACAACTTTCTGCACTAACACAAATGCACCCTTCTGCGTGCATTGTGTTCACACCATTATTTGATAAACACCCCCAGAAACCACTCTGCTGCAGGCTTTCCAGTCTAAATTCCAACTCTACTTTGTCTTTCTTTCCAGCTGCAGCTCAGTACAACCTATTTTCATTCTGCATTTAAGAAAGTCTCATCCACAGGGAAGAAATCCACAAACAAACCAGTGTTGGTATTTCAGAGCAATTATACCTGCCTTTTTATGTATGACAGTTTCATATCATTTATTTTTAAAATATGTTTTTTAGGTTTTTCATTGTAATATTATTGTACAGTTTTGCATGGCATAGATGTAATCACTTTTTTGTTTTAGAGTATAAAAGCTGACAAGTGTGCGTGTGGGGGAAAGATTCTGCTTTTTGCCTCTTCTCACTATTTTGTTTAATGCCCTCAATGTTTTAGGGGACATTGTAAGAGATTCTCTGCTACAGAACAATGATGTAGATTCTTTTGCACAGAAATATTTAAGGTGGAAAAGTCAACAATGTAAAAATGACTTACCACCAATATTTTATGTTGGTAACACACTTAATATTAACCTACTTTGATGTACTGCAATAAAACAGGGAACTGTTAGAAATGCAGATGTTTTGTCTTTTTTTCCCACCTCCCCATGTTAAGCTTTGAGGAGGAAATGGAAAGGGGAGTAATGGTGTTCTTGAAGATAAAACCAACATGTTGTAACACATCTGTACGAGTACACAGTGGGAAGAAGAGGAGTATATGAGAAAATCAATTTAGTTCTCACAGCTTTCAGAAAAAATTACTAGAACCTTTTTGAAAATTCAAAGTCAAGCCACCTTATACTTCGGCATATTGAACTTCACCAACTACAGTTTTCCTGACCTTTTTCTTAGGTGATCTGTTCTGTGTCAGTATTCGTAGTCATTGTTTCTGATGTTCCTCTTCATTTAGTTACACATCAAATGTTTCAGCTGCCCCAGCCTTAGAGGCTACCAGCATCAAACTGACTTCCATGCATCTCAAAATACCTGTGAAGTTTTGCATGTGCCCTGACCCTTTCACATCATCCACCAGCTCTTCGCAAGTCAGCCTGGGATTTTCTCCATACCAGGGGCTGTCTGTTGGGACATCTTCCTCTTCATTCATTACCCTGTTGGTAAAAGTCCTAGCTTTGATTACATGCTTCAATCACCCCCTCAACCCACAGAAGGAATACAGGACTATCCTGTAACTGATCCTGTATCACCAGCAGGTGGCAGCCTGAGCATTCGCCCATTACCAAAGACCACCAGCAATCCCCTCCAGGAACAGTCAGCATGCTTCCCACTTCTTACATGGCCACAGGCTACCTTACGCCACAGAAACTTCTGATCCTGTCCCTCTCCTTCAGTCAAAATTATTACTTTCTCAGCACCACCCCCCCAGCTTATGTAGATTTAAGCCTGTGGGCTCATCCCATTTAGGCCACTGCAGGTCTCTCCTAGCTGCTGTAGCTCTGTGAAATATCATCTGTTTCCTGTGCTCTGACTTGTACAATCAGTGCTGTATTTCTGATTTCCCAGGGTTCCAGTTGCACCACCACAACGGTGAAGGTCTTGTGAAATGGGCCTTCTATTGTCAAGGGATTTGGACCTTAGAAAAGCAGAAAGTGACCTGCATGTTAAGCTTCCTGTTCAGCTCCTCAGCATTCATTTTCTGTTTTGATGCAGCAGCCAGACTGACTAAAGAAGGTAGGAAAATCACTGCTACCACATGTAGCCTGAATCTTGATTCTTTAGAATGGAAAAAGCCCTGTCTTCAGATTTAACCTCCCGCTTGCCCTGTGGAACAAAGAACTGTTTTCTGCAAGAGGATTCTTCTAGAACTTAGAAGCTTGCTGCAGCAGAGAAATGTTCATATCTTCAACCTACATGTGTAGTTCAAGCAAATGCACTAGCTGGTACAGAGCAAGCAGCAGTGATCAAGTGTTCTTGCTCCCTGTAAAAAGTCATGACTACTTTGACTTGAAGCCAGAGCACAGTCTTTCTGGCTCACCTTTTCTCCACAGCTGTTACACTGACATGCAATTCCTCATGTCACAAATCTCTCTGGGCAAAACTACAGGAATTATTAACGCTTTTAGAACATACACAGAAGGCTAGGAGAATTAGGGACTGAGATCTCTAATTAGCTCTCCTAATAAAGAAACATCTTACCTTCTCCTAGTCGCTACCCTTCAGGCAAATGGAAAACAACTCCAACGTTCAGCTTGATGTTATTCTTAAACACGCTCTCTCTCAAGGGAAGGGAAATGTTTGCCGAGAGTTAAACACTCACACCCCGGCATAGTATACAAAAGATCTGTGGTCACATGAACAAGTGCATACCAATCTCACCTAGTTGTGCTTACTGGAAAAGTGAACTGTAATGCTCTTCGAGTTATTTTGCCTTCTTTGCAAGTTCTCTGAACATACTGGCTCTGAATCTTCAGTTTCAGAAATTTTGCTCTGAAGCTCACCTAATCCAATTTCCTTGTCAGCTTTTTATACTTTGCTTTTTAACCTTTAACATAAGCATTTAACATCTCGAACAATTCCACTGTTTTTACAGCTGCAACGTCTAGATCCAAAAGAAAAAAACAACACGGAAAGGTTCCTCTATCAGTGTACAAAGTTAAACAGCTTAATGCAAAACTATTACTTCACTGAACAGCAGAGTTCCCTCTTCTCAAAGGGTTAGGAATAACCTGATGAGTACTTTTAGTTGAATTAAACAGTACTGGATCTTTCTCAACCAAGTCTTAAATGAAGCAGTTTATATGTTTATGATCTGGGAATAAAGGTAATACAATAACCTGTTCTCCTATTTTTCAAAGGTCCCTCCTGAGAGAGACTATTTATTCACTTACCTGTTCTTTACCCCTGGAAGTGTCAGTAGTCAGGATTTCTTATGTACTGAAGTTTAAGATCATACAACCTCTGCATTCCTGGGCTGTCTTAACTGAGTAGGACTAGCTGAGCCTGCTGCTAAATATCTGGCATTTGCCAGATAAGGACATCTGCCTTACTAGCACCAGGAAAGCATGAACTCCAACAGCCACTCTTTCTTCACAAGTGGAGGAAAGGCAAAAAGACCTGTGTCCAGGAGACTGGTAACAGAGTGATTAAAACAAAAGAAAACAAGTCAATTACCAGGGATTTTCGTGGCCAGACAGATGGCTGATGTCCCTCTGGATCCTGGTAAACTTGTCACCATCACTGTTAGCACTAGTGACACAGCTGCAATGGAAAGATGAAGGAATAAACAGGCCATAGATAGATGGCTTTACAAGGGTCATAGCAATTCTTTGAGCAAACAACTGCAACACGAGGAGACTTGGAAGCTTCTCCTTCTGCTCAACTCCTGTTTATCCCACAGAACAGGACATGGTTCACTTGACTGTTCATTACTCCACCAGAAGATGAAAAAACTGCAGGCAGAAGGCCCACCGCACAAGCACTTTTTTATTGAAATCAGGAAGTTGTACAGGTACAGGCTTTGTACAAAAATCTAAGGAAGTAAATTTCCTAGCTTGACTCCAATAGTTTAAAACTCTGCGTCTGGTTTTAAATGTGGGACATTTCAGCAAAAGCTTGAAATGCTCATGAGACATTACATGTTTGTCTGCCTTGCTGTAAGTTCTGCATTACAGGAAAACGGAGAGACAGGCAGACTAGGTTCTTGGTTAGGAGTCCAGCAAGCAATTGGTGTCACAGTTGTAGCTTATCTCATTTGCCCTCAGGAAAGCTGATACCTATCAGACAGTGAAGAATCCCACTATTTGTGCTCAGATATAGCTCTGTTGATTACATATTTGACTCCCAGAACTGAGATGGGTTGTGTGAGTGTACGTGTGTGTTTAAGAGATTGACACTCAATTCTCAGATTTTTAAAATACTTCCTATGTTTAGCTTGCAAGCCAGAAAGAGGCAGAAAGCATAAAACTTCATCCTATGTACACACACACCCCCCTTGCATTAAATCAGTGTCAGTAAAATCCAGGAGGGTTCTTAGACTGCCACCACTTGACTTACAAAAATGGGGGGGAGGTGCTGAACGTGTCTGTGGTAGGGTACACCTTGGTATTTCATTCTATAATTCACAGTATGAAAACTACTTGAATTCCACCTTAGCATGAAAGAGGGAAGGTTTTTAAAAAAACGATTTTTGGGCAATTACAAACAGGTTTCAGTATTAGATTCTGCTCTTGTCATCCTTCCCCTACTCGTTACAAAACCCAATCAATATGCAGCCACCATCACAATGTTAAAAATGCATTCAAGGTAGTTGGCTGGTACCTTGAAACAGTACAGAAGCGCTCAAGAAGATAGTTTCCTGCAAGCTGCGGACTGTACTGGCAGTCAGTGTAGGACAGACACGGCATGAAAGAACAGCTTTGTCCTTGTGAAACACACACTTGGCTTCCAGGGCACAGGCTGCTGCATCTCAAGAGGATGGAGAGCTGGGGTGCAACGCATGGGAGGCTAGAACGTTCTCTGCAAGGCTCAGATGAACTGTGCCCTCAGAACAAGACATGTTAGTTCATTCTTACTACTCCTCTGGCTTCTTGCCCCTACTGCTCCAATACTTGCTATATGCCTCCTGGAACATGTTTTTGCAGGGAATTTTTGCCTTCAGTTTGGTGCAGATAAGGAAAGAACCCCCCATCTTCCGATGAAGAGAGTAGGTCTCCTCTGGCGGAGGGACAAGCCGATGCTTCAGCATGACTGGGATTAAACCATGGATCTTTTCAGTGGTGCTTTGGCTGCCAAAATCAAAAGGTTCCTCAGACGCAAAAGCCTCTCCCAGGATGAGGACAGCATTTAAGTGGGCATCTTCCATTTCCTGCCCAAAAGGAAAGAGTCATAAATAATATCACTAGCCATTTTAACCACCAGGGAGGAAAAGGAGAAATGCTAGTGCTAACAGTAGCAGCTCAGGAAAATACCTAGCTATACTGACAACAAAGGTCACCTCCAGCCCCCAGCAAGACTGATGAACCTTTGGTTAATACAGTTTCAAACAACTAAACCTTCCAGAAGACCATCTGCCCAGTAATGAAATTTCAGCAGTCATCACCACCTGCAGGGTCTTGCTGGGGGACAGAAGGAAGGACAGTGCTTTTGGGGGTAGCTGTATCATCGTTACTGCTCCCGCTCCCAAAAAAAAGCTCTTTTGAGAAAACAAAAGTTCTTTTGAGAAAACAAAAGCCAAACCCCTTTTTTGCCCTCCTCCCTCATCCTTATCAACAGGGCTTTCAGACTGACATTGGCTTTTACCACATCAAGAAATCTGGGGAAGTCCAGAGACCCGCAACAAATTTATCACTAGCCACCACTAAAAGCAGACCATTCTGCTCCATACCTTGACTTCATAGCCAGTGAGGAATTTCATTTCAATGGACTTCTTCAGTACTCTTTCTCTGTCCATGTCAGCAGCTGCCTTGATTACCTGAATAGGAAGAACACTTTCAGGAGAGCTAGGGGATGACTGAAAAATGTTTTGAGTACAGGACTACAGGTACACAAGCTGCCCGCTTGTTGGCCAGTTCAAGAGCTACTGGCAAAAAGATACAGCTGCTGGCTCTCCAAAGCTCTTCCCAGGAGGGCTGCACATAGCCCAGAGAATGTAAAGGACCATCAAAAAAGCATCACTAATTAATCAGCCCCTCCCCCAACAAAACAGTAGAGCCAACTGTGAGAAGCTTTAGGTGACATCTGCTGGCCCCTGGCAGCTCAATTTATCAAGTGCAGAACATGGTGATCACAAAGGAAGCACATAAGACTTCACATAAATTTGTAAGTCTGTAAGCAAGCTAGAAATCACAGGAAGAGACAGTGAACAGGACAAGCAATTCCTGCATACCCTCATATAAAAATTACTGAATTCTGAGTGCTCTGATAGGCTCTGCTGCCCGAGTCTCCCAATAAGCAACATTACAGTTCTCCACATCTGTCATGCAATTTTAACATCCAAACTCAGATAGCCAGAGGCTTGCAGCAGACATGCAGAAGGCTATGGTAAGGGATGAAACAGGAACAGACACCTCTCTCTTGCCTCCAGCCCTGCTTCCTTCCACACCCAGAGTGGATTCAAGTACAGAGTGATACAGCTAATAGATAAGCAGAATTTCACAAATACTCTAAGACCCCCAGTGCAGCACTATAGGACACAGTGCAAGTCCTCACCTCTATGTAGACATCTGTGAACTTCTCATCAAACCCTCGTGTTGCTCCAAAGTCCAGCAGGGCCACCTGGAAATGGACACACCCATCTGTATTACAGTGTCAACCACTCAAGTAAAGCCAGACCTTAAGAAGACTCCTGATGTCTTCAGGAAGGTCAGCCGGCTGGAGAGCCTTTCCACTGCAGCCCAGCTTCCCCCTAACTCCTTCATTTCCTGACAGCAACACAAACAGTTGCGCTAGTACGTGGCAGAGGAGGTATGGCCTACGCTCACATTGTCACACCTGCTCAGCTGGTAACTCCACTCAGGCTTTCTGTGTGAGGACAGAGCAGCACAGAACCTTTTCCCAGCACTTTCCAACACAGACCTCAGGGATGAATAAGCAATTCCATCTGACCTGCAGGGCACAAGCAAGCAGCCAAACCAACAAGCAGGACATTGGCAATTCTTCCCCAGGCACCCTTATCTTCAGCACAGCACAAGACAAGAGCATTCAACTGAAGAGTCAGGAGTGCTCTGGTAGAGCACTGCTAGCTGCAGCTTCCACTGACCAGCTTCAAAACAGACCCTTAGGCTAAGGAAGTAGCTGTGACTGGATCTAAGGCCAAAGACAGGCAGCCAGCCAGGATTACAGAAGCCCTGCTCTCCCACCCAGGCCACGTGAGGACAAGTGGCAAAGGGACAGGTTTCAGCTGTCCTACCTGCCCAAGGCTCAAGGACGGGTATCTGAGAGGATCTCAGTAAGGGCTCGTTAAATTCTGGGAGTGGGGAATAATCAAAAGCTGGTGAAAACCAGCTCTTGTACAGGCAGAACAGCGGCTGCTTGGACTTACCTTGTGCAACTGCGGGTCGTAGAAGAAGTTTGACCAGTTTGGGTCAGTCTGCATGTACCTGAACTCAAACAGCTCCCGCAGACACAGGACCAGGATGTTGTGACAGATCTTGAAGAGCAAGGAGAGACAGAAGCAAGTCAGGAGGGCAGCAAGCCTTACACATGTAATTTACAGCAGGCACTAGCAAACAGGGAATACGTCACCACACTGGCAGGAACTATCTGTTCCATGCTGCAAAACTCCTGAAGAGGTGAGAGCGAGCCTCTGCAGCAACTCTCAGCCCAAACCTGCCATGGGACATCCTTAGCAGACAGCAGAGATGCCATGCAAGTTTTACATCAGCCTGAGCTGTAGTTCATATCAGCCCCTGGATGTGCCTCCAGAGAGGCTGCTACCCTGTATCTGGCAGCTAAGAACAGCAGGCTCCAGAGGTTGTCCAACATGTGTTACTTGTGTCCTGGTCCTGCCTTTTACCTTCCCAGCTTTGACTACGCACTTGGTTGTTGTTTTGAGAGCAAAGGAACATCTTCACAGTGCAAAGAGGGATCCAGAAGCAGAGGTGGGGGAGGCCAGCGGAGCATTACAGCCTATGCAGGTGGAAAGTCCTGCAGGACCCTGGCCAAAATGAAGCCAATGCAGCTCAGGGGAAATGAGATGCCGTTCCAGAGCATTTTAAGTTAAAGGTCCAAAGCAGCTAAAGAGGAGTGTTTCTGTAAAGCTGCCAAACAACATACAGAGCTAGGTCCAAACCATTTCTGAAAGGGGTCTTCACTAGATACACATACCCACCACGTAGTCCTCAGCCAAGTCTTCTGCTGGGCTCAGCACTGACCCAGCAGACCCAAACCTTGGGACTGACAGGCCTGGGGGAAGCAAGAGTAGCAGTCCCTGAAGGACCCACTGCTGAATTATATGCTACAGCAGAGCTTTTCTGTGAGGATATTTAAGCTGGAGCCTGTTCAGCAGAAAAACTGCCAGCCTCATTCTGCCCCTCTTCAGCTTCTGCGAGAGAAATATCAGATCCAAGAGCGGGGGAGGAGAGCACCAAATGGAAGCCAGTCCTTGCTACAGGACACTGCCATTTGGGTCAGAAGGCTGTGGGTCAGCCAGGCCAGTCGCTTATAGGAAATAAGGGTTGCTCCCACAGCAACACCCCACCTCACAGCCTTTTAAAAGCAGCCCTGATGGTACAGCAGCTCATTGGAGGGGACAAGCCCTAAGAACAGACAGCTCAGGGGTCACAGGCAGCCCGCCCTGGCATAGCTTCAAGTCCTGTATGGTGCTGAGATCTGTTTATCTAGAGGAACATACTCTGCCCTCTTCTCCAGTGACCTGCTAACAGCTGACAGCTCACACCAAGGAAAAAAAAAAAAATCCAAATACCAGGACAGTTATTTCTGCTTCTAGAGCAGCTGCTTGTCCCACCACAGCACTCCAATCCCTTGCTATATTCAGCACCGCCGCCTACCCATCCCCACATCCCCCCTCCTGTTTACCGAGAGGTACTTTTCCAGCAGCCCTGTGCAGCCCAGGTCAGTCCCACAGGAGATGACACCTAAACGCTTGCACAAGGGCAGGAGATGATTCTGCACTCCTGCTCAAAAGAACAGCTGCAAAACAAGACCCCTCTCCCCTAGCTGACAATCCCTCCCAATCTTAAGGTCATCTGAGAGAGAAACAGGGCATCTAGGAGCTACACAGCTAGGCTACCTCCTCTTCAGCTGCCCTTGCAATTCACCCCTCCAACCCCTCCCTGCTGAATGCTAGCACCTGCAAGGCCTAGACCAGCCTGAGAAGACTCCAACATCACTGCCAAATTCCTTACACAGAAATCTTCTGAGGCTTCAAACAGTCCCCGACTCCAGCCCTGCTTTGCGCGGCTCAGGGTTTGCCCTTCCACAAAGCATCCCCTGATCTACCAGTCACCAGGCAGGCTGAGCACGCTGCTCTGAGCCAGGGGAGAAGGAAGACCACCTCACAGTACCTCATTTCGAATCTCCTGGCTCAGCCCTACACCTTGATCCAAGGGGAAGCCAGACACCAGCTCTGTGGTCAGGACATGCTTGCTGCACAGCTCATCCACTACTCTTGGGATGTAAAAGAAGGGGTGGTCTTTCAGCAGCTCCCTAGGCAATAGAGAAAGGAGAAGAAAAGGTTAGGAGCCCCGAGAGCAGCTGGGCCCCTCCACAACAGCACACAGCCCCTTCACGCAACCTCTCCCCACACCCTGGCTGAGGCTGCCAGACCTTTTTCTCAGCAGTTACAGTAGGGATCAAGTCACCAGAAACCACGCCAGTGACTTACAGCTGCTGCCGGCTCCTGAGGTCAGAGCAGAGCAGGGATATTAGGAGGGCTCCAGGCTGGTACATCAAGGGGCACTAGGCTCTTTTGCTTACCCCACTTTGCTTCAGGGCCAGACTACACACATGGAAGAAACAGGCCTTTTCCAAGGGGAGCAATGCCACAGGGGCAGTTCTGCAGAGGGACAGGAGAGGCATCTAGCCTCCGGCAGCTCTCCCTCATCCAGCCTTCATGTAAAAACAATGTGGATCCCACTGCTACAGCAAGCCAAGGGAGCAGGCAGTGCTGGTGGTATTAATTGCTGTAAGAGAACTGAAAAACCTCCTAGACTAAATGATGGGAGAAGCTCATAACAGGCTGACAGAAGAGTACACAGAACAGCACTGCAACCTGGCCTCAGGAGTTACTGCAGTACCTTCACACATGGTAAAAGAGAGGCTCACGCTGAAGGAGAGAGGATATGTTATTACATTTCAGCTGACTGAAAATACGCCTGGCTGAGACAAGGTGGTAATTCTAGGGGACAGCTCAGGCCACAAACACACACCCTTCCCCTGTGCTACATCCCAAGGCACGGCATTCATCTCCCCACTATCCCTGAAGTTAAGCAACCTCTCCTCCGTTTCACACACACATAAAGAGATGGGAGGGGTTGAATGCAATGGTGTGAACATACTGGAATTTCCTTGCGCAGGCAGCTTCTCTCTGGTAGTCACACTCCAGAGCCAGCTCTCTGCTTAGGACTTCAATCAAATGCTCAGGGAACAAACCTGAAAGTCAAACAGCAGAGAGGAGAGTAGGCTTAGAAAAAAGGAGCCCCTCAGGCTAAGCTTTCCAGAGCTGCAGCTGAGGAGCAACTTTGAGCTGAAGAGCATAAGAGGCCACAAAGAGCCAAAGCGTATTTCCAACTAGATGCAGGTTCTGCAGGTAATCCCAAGCCAAGGCTACACAGCTGCTCCTAAAGCAAGGTACATCCACACCATTCTCATACAGCAGGGCTCTGCCCTCCCCCAGCTCCCATCCCACAATCCACACTGTCTCTTCCTGGTATTGGCATGGCTGTGCAGAGACACACACCAAGGAGTAGAAGCACATGAACACTAGCCTGGGCAAAAGCAGCAAAAAAGGCTCCAAACCATATCTGTCTACAACTAGGAGCAGGCACTGCTAGGCAGAAACAGTCAGCATGACTAAGACAGTGAACTGCAGCAGCACATAGCCAGGGCCTGAGTTGCCAAGTCCCATCTTCTCAGTCTTGGAGCTGCAAAACCAATCTACTACTTGGGCCAGACACGGCTGGGACTGCAGCAGCCTCTGCAGGATCCTGCCCAGCCACCACAGAGAACAGCCCCAGGTTTTGTCAGCACCCAGCCTGATTTTAAAGCAGTATTTGTACAGTCCCACTAAGATTTACAGCTGCTGCAGGCAGGTATTTGGAAAAAAGGAGTATAAGTCCTGCATTCCCTGTAGGAAAAGGGACTTATCCGTGTGCTGGGACACTGAGCAAGCTCCAAGTCTGACGGTTCTCCACCTCTCCACAACTCTGGGAAGAACAGAGAACGACTGGGAAGAGCACAGAATGGCAGGCATGGAGGGCTACAGGAAACATGGAGAAGAATGAGTTCTGCCAGATGTACCAGAAAATAACAGGGACAAAGCAAGACTACCTAAACCTGAACACTGCCCACAATTCATGCCTAGAAAGCCATCAAAAGTGAATATACCCAGACACTTTATACTTTGCCAAGAGTCCCTATGGGTCCTTCACTATAAAGAGCACACAGAGACAAGTGCACATTATCTGGCAGGTGCATGCATATACATGGCCAGGAAAAACCAACACAGGTGCACTTACCACCCCACTGAATGGACACTGGAGCAGGCACCTGCCCAGCAAAGGCCGTGGCAGCTCTGCAGCAGGAGAGGGGAGCAAAGCATGGCTCCCCAAGTTGGCCCTGCACCCACTGCCCACATCCACTACCTCTCCTGCTTTCTGCAGGAGATCTGCTCCTGGGCAGACTTATCAATTCTTAAGTCCTTTTCACTGTTTCCTTGAGGCTGTTTCCTCCCTCCAGTCTATGGAGAGAAGTATGCAGTGCGCTTCTTGAAAGGGGTTGGCAGAACTCAACATGCACCAGCGGGAACACAGGGCCTGCTACGGGTCTTTTTACCTTCAGGGAGAATATTGCTCATGCTCAGGACAGTCATCAGGTTGTTAACATCACTGTTGATGCTCTGGGCGACTCCGGGGTACTGCAGGACAGAATGGGAGAGGGCAGTGTTGAGACTAGATGACCCAGTTGTAGAGTAAGATAAAAACACCTTCCAGCTCAACATCCACTGACCCCCACAACACAGCCACCTACAGCCTGGCAATGAACCAGGGCATACCTGAGCCACACACCCCTCCTCTAAAAGCTTATTTAAAGCCCAGCATCTAAAATGGGGGACAGAGAGACAGGCTAAGATGCAGCTCCTTGCAACCAGAATGGCCTGTTCAGGTCCTCTGACAGGGACTCTTCCAACACATGAAAGGTTCTCAGACACACGAATCTCGCAACAGAGCTGGCAGTCGGTCATTTCCCTACCACAGCTGAAAGCACATGCCACTGACAGCCCCGGAGTGTTTCACCTACAGCAGCAGGGCAAGCAGTGAGGCCCCAGCCTAGTCCTGACAAAGGTGCCTCCTTCTGTTCTTTCTCAACTTGTCTGTCAAGGGGACCAGCCTACACTGCTGTGGAGCAGAATGTGCATTGATACCACAGGGGTAACTTTCTATTGCTTTTACCTCGGCCTAACTTCAGAGAGTACTTTGGACACAAGTGGCTTGAGAAGACACTAGTACCCACCCCTACTGTTTCTAAAGTCTCCCCACTTTACAAAAAACCACCAACCAGATGACCAACTTTGCTCAGTCAGCAAGGGATGTTTTCTAAAGTCTCCCCACTTTACAAAAAAACACCAACCAGATGACCAACTTTGCCTTGGACCCTCAGTCAGCAAGGGATCTCACTCCTTTGGATTATAAGCTGTGTTCTACAAGGGATTTCAGCTCCATAACTCAATTCTGTTAGAAATCCCTGCTTGAAGTTGCTTACAGCTTTAATGTGAATTGGTGAATACCCTCCTGCATCGTCAGACTGTCACTGCTCAACAGTCAGTGCCTGCTTGTCACTTAAAGCTTCTTTAACCTTTGGGCTGTGGCCTGAAAGGGGCCTGTGGCATGTGCACATACCAGAGAGGGGACTGACATATGGAGCAGGTAGGACCCTCGCACACAGTCCTAAAAGTACAAGCAGTCCCTCACCACCATTATCCCCACGCTACAGTGTCCTAAAAGTACAAGCAGTCCCTCACCACTATTATCCCCACGATATACCTATGAGACCTCTCCTACTCATCTGGAGTCAGAGACTGGCTCAAGCTACGGAACCTTTTCTGTCCCTCCCTTCTGCTTGCTGGACCCAAATTTTCACTTGCATTAAAATGTTTCTTATTTGTCCAGCAGTAAACATACTTATGCAGTTCCCCTGCCCTTCTATGGGGGACAGACAAGAGACAAGGCTGGTCTGTAAAGCCCACCTGGATTTTCATGGCAACTTCCTTCCCGTTTTTCAAACGTGCCAGGTGAACCTGACCAATTGAAGCAGCAGCAAAGGGGCGTTCTTCAAAGGACTCCAGTTTATCCCTCCAGTTGGGGCCAAGATCGTTGTTCAGAGTTTTCTACAAATAAAAAGAAAGCATCAGGGTATGGGAAGCAAAGATTTAAGATTTTTGCTATTGGAAATCACATTCCTCTAAGGCAACTCACACAGCGTATAGCAGTTCTGTGTACCTATACCCTGCTTTCTAGATTGTCCTCCCTTCCTATCATTGTACACCATTCCAAGGAGTGGTCCAGACAGCAGTGCTCCCCCAGCACTAAACAGATGCTGATCAGGTCTGTGTGAAGCTCTGTTGCTCTGGCCTAAAGGACAGAGATCTTGAGCACAAACACTGCTGCCTTAGCAATAAAAGTCCCCTTTTTGGTGCCACTTGTTATCTTCCAGAAAGTGAGCAAGGAGGTGGATATTTTTCCTTTCGTCACGCTGCCAAGCTGAACAGAAGCAATCCAGGCATGCAAGAATGACTCTCTTTAAGGCAATATTGACAATTAAACACCACAGCCTGCTTTAACAGCTTTTTTTGCTACATTGCCAGACTGCCATATTTAAGGTCTGTTCTGCTCAGTGTCTTTCAGAAGATAAGTAGTGCCAGCAATTCTTTTTGCATCACCCTTCACATTTTAATTTACAGAGGGAAGTAGAGACAAAGCGAGAACATGTACACAGGAGAAAGCAAACTTAGTTTGCTTCATTCTGGCTCTTCTCGATGGTGGGTTACATTTAACCAAAAAAGTAAGGACAAAGTTGCTGTTAATTTTCCATCAGACTAAGGCTTGTAAGTCTGTTTCTAAAATAGGATGCAGGCACTTCTAGACACTGGCTTAACATCCATGAGAAAGACGAAGAGAGGAAACAGAAGAGGAGGCTACATTCAACAAGACCCTATAATCATATTTGTATGCAACATCCTGTTCCATCAGCATAGTCTTGGGATATAAAAAAGCCAATGTTTTTCCCTCTGTCTAAAGCTGAGCTTCAATGCTTTGGAGAGAAAAGGCAGCACATAATTGAGGTAAGGAATCAGATGTTACCCACAATTGAAAATATGCAACATTTGTTGAAAGAATACTCTTTCAACAAATAATAATAATACCCCATCCACCTCCCCTACTGGGGTATGTCACAGGTGACATTTATTTTTGTCCTGTTTCGGCTGGGATAGAGTTAATTTTCTTCCTAGTAGCTGGTATAGTGCTGTGTTTTGGATTTAGGATAAGAATAATGTGGTAACGCACTGACGTTTTAGTTGTTGCTAACTACTGTTTACAGTAGGTCAAGGACTTTTCAGCTTCCCATGCTCTGCCAGCAAGGAGGTGCACAAGAAGCTGGGAGGGAGCATAGCCAGGACAGCTGACCCAAACTGGCCAAAGGGATATTATATACCATACGACGTCCTGCTCAGTATATAAACTGAGGGGAGTTGGCCAGGGGGGCCAGCAATCGCTGCTCGGGGACTGGCTGAACATCAGTTGGCGGGTGGTGAGCGGTTGCATCACTTGTTTTTCTGGGTTTTGTTCCTCTCTCTCATTGTTTTACTTTTCATTACAATTTCTTGTTATTATTATTATTTCAAGTATTAAACTGTTCTTATCTCAACCCATGAGTTTTCTTACTTTTACTCTTCGAATTCTCTCCCCCATCCCATGGGAGGGGAGCGGGAAGGGTGAGTGAGCGGCTGTGTGGTGCTTAGTTGCCAACTGGGGTAAAACCACAACAATTCTGTTATTGTCCCTCCTCCCCTAAGCAGGAAGGAGTATTTCTCACCATCATCTGCTTTATCGGCATGAAGTCGGCGCTCTGACGTACACGCTCAAAAATCCTCTGGAGATGGGGGTTGATGAAGGCATCATCTGCCAAGGGAAAAGCACATGGCAGTCAGTGCAGGCACTGCATTCTCCAGTTCTTCTTCAGCACACAAAGAAACATGCACCTGCATTCAGACAACCAGGTTATCCTGCCCCCAAGCACACCCCAGTGAAGGTTTTGGAAATAATTCTAGTTCAGAAACTCTCCATACCCAGAAGTATGCTTCTACAACAGCCCAGAGAAAAGCCACCAGTTCTGGCAAACTTTTCATTTCATAAAGGCTTATGGAGGAATTAGATTTATCTGTTGCTCTCCCAACACTGGAAAAAAGTCCAGGCTACCAGCCTTAATCTTTACAACTCAACCTGCACATGCGCTTGTGACATTCAAATAAAAATATCATTCCTCTGCATTTACAGATGCACGTGCAACTGTAAGTCCATCCCACCAAGAAACAAACAGCTACCTTAAGAGCACTGTCCTGGGAAGAGGGGTGGAAAGGAATGGCGAGAAAAATGCAGAGACATGACATTAACACTCAGCGTTGTTTAGAAATTACCACCGAAGCCATGAGCAGCATTTAAAAGTACTAACAAAACCCGACTGTGGAATCAACAGGAGCTCCCATTCTGTCACTGCAAGTCAGAGATTAACAGGCTTTGCAGGAACAGTGAGTAAAACTCCTGTTGTGACGTTATAACCTTGCAAGAAGGCTAGACATTGCATTTGCGTGCGCATTCCAAACACTGAAAGAAACTTTTGCTCTATCATCGATGGTGTATCACTGCCAAGCCTCTGAACATTATAAAAACTATTCTCAGGGGTATGTGAAAGTATTAGCCATCATGTTGTAACATGATAACCTGTACCTCCTAGGATGACTGTGCAGAACAAGAATGGACCTCACTAAAAATGACTCCTGCTCCTAGAAGCCATTTGTGTCAAGGTATCAGGGTCTGCCACAGGCAATTAAGATCAACTTCTGTTGTTTTGCTTATTGCTGACATTCAAAAAACTCACAAGATTATTTCAACGTTTAGTCTGAGAGGGCATTCTTAACTGGGGCTGCTTGACCACCACTGCTTTGTTCATTAGCACAACGTCAAATAGCCAAAAAACCTGCAAGTCCAGATTGACTGTACAGAAACTCAGCAGCAACATTAAAAATCAGTCATGCTGCGGAGGCAACTCTGACACAAACGAGGCTTACAACATGCTGATGAACAAGGTTATACGTCTTCGTGGTAAACTGATGAGGCCTTACCGGAATGAAACACGAAGCAAGAGTCAAGGCAGGGCACTCTCAACTGGCAAATGCAGCTGCCTTTCCAACATCTTCCAGAGCACACGCACCAGTATACAGGATGATTTTCGGCCCTTGGCATCCTTTCTGTGCCTGACCTTCAGGGATGCGAGTCCCTAACAAATCCACTGTCTCCCAGAAGCAGACATCAGGGTTTTTAAGGACACTGCTTTGTAACTTGTGGGTGGTTTAGCTCACAGGTGCTCAGCTGCACCTGGACAAGGCAACACAGAGCCCCTGCGTTCAATTAGCACACATCCCTGTTAAAAGAAGAAGCCAATTCAAACTCATCAGGCCACAGAGAAGCCCATGAAGTGGCAGGAGCTGTGTGAAGCCCTCCTGTCCAAACAGCCAGCTCAAGAACCTGATGCTCCGCACCATTGGAAGCGTCTAACCTATTTCACCACAACTATCCCTCAGCAAGGTTACCAGGGGCCTATGTTCTCGCCAGGCATTGCAGCACTCCACGCACTCGTCACAAGAGTCAAATGAGGGCAGGGCAGCACCACCGAGGTTGCTAAAGGCCTGTATGTTCTTGACACCCAAGTGAAGTCAATCAGCAGGTGTTTGACACTCCTGCCAGAGCTCAGTAACATTAGGAGACAGCTGGGAAGTGACAAAAATCCAGAGCATTTCTGCTCCTCAGAGCTGGCCTCTCACGGCTATTCCCTCTCCACTCACATCCAAGCCTCAGGCAGCTGTGACCAGGCTCTGGGCACACATCAGGTGCAACTCAATAGTGTTTTAAGAATTTTAAATTAATCCCCACCTATGGTAGACAAATTAACTTCAGAGTTGATTTCCAGACAGGACTCACTCACCCCACATACCAGAGGCACTGGCCACAGAAAGCCAGGAGCACAAGAGCTCCTCCTGGATCTGCACTGTGAACCTGGCAGTTCTTACAGGGTGAGAAAACAGCATATAGGTGGCTGCCTTTGACATAGCAGCTGCTGCCTCCCACTTAGCTTTGTTAATGTTGCCATCAGCCTGGCATGCACCTAAAACAAGTCATTAGCAAATGAAGAACCATGGAATGCCACAATCAGGACTCTCTGGAACAGGGAGCTGGTCTTGCTTTATTGGCTAGCCCAAGTTATTTAATACAATACTAGATCCAGCCTCATCAGTCAACACCTACAAAAATTCAAGTAGAAGCACAAGCCAAGCAAGCCGAGTACTTCAAACACTCAGACACTGACTCAGTTTCAGTAACATCTTGAAAGGTATTTCCAGACAAGTGTAACAGCTATTTTTGCCTGGTTCTTTCCTTCCCTATCAAGTTGGGCAGGAAGGCGAAGTGGACAGGTCCAGATAAGGTTTGAATTCAGCACACCTGCTAACTTCCAGAAGTAACCTAACAGTTCAGTGCAGACACTGATGTCACTCATGCCTTCACCTGTGATCACTGACTTCAGAGCCCAATGGACTAAGTACCAGTTTGAAGTCTCCTCAAGATGAAAACAAGTGTTTTATACCTGATAAGATTATTACCTGATAAGATTATCAGCTGTACTGGCCTTTCCAGCAAAGCTTCACTGCCAACAAAGCATATAAACCATAAACATGCTGTAATGGGAGAGGGCTGTGGATATAACCTTGACCACTTTCGATGAACAAAGAACAGGATCATGTTCTTGTCATCATCCTCCTCCTTTCTGGCAGGATACCTGTGTACGGAGTGTGATATAGCTCTACTTCTCAACAATTGCTTTTAACACAGGCATTAAAATTCACAGAGAGCATCACCTTATTTTCAACCAATTTTACTTGTGCGCCTGACACATAGGGGCATTGGGAAAGTGGTGTTATATAATGCACACATCTAGTTATTTCATCCTGGGATTAGACTGAACTGAATCAAGCATATCTCCATCACTGCTCTCACATGAGAAAGCCACTTGTCTAGTTCCCCCACATTCACTTGACGCTGATTCCAGACAGCTGACTGTGCATCACAAAAAATCAGTTGCCCTACCTGGCAGCACTGCTAAGGAGGATAGCTGAGGACCTATGCTACCACTTACCCTGAATGCTTAACATCTGTCCCAGCTTCAGTGCCGCTCCCCGGACTTTGCACAAGGTTCTCACGATTCTTTCTGCATTGGCCTCCGACAGGAATGGGCTGGAATCCATCACCGCTTTCTTTCCTGAAGAGAGAAAGTGTATGGATGAAGAGCACCCTTACCTCAGTAAGCTCAATCCATTGTGTTAGTCCACTTTCAACAGATTTGTCATTCCCCAGAGAAATCAAACTAGGACCACACTCAGTGCCTACACTGCAACCCAGGGGCATGGACTGCACTTGGACACACGTGTCTTGTGCTGATTTTGATATTGCTGGCTTGAGGGCCAACAGCAGCAAGTCACAGCAGCACAGACATTCATGAAGGCTATGCAGACTGTCCAGGATCCTGGGCAAATGTTGGTGCTTGAACTCGCTGTGCCAGCTAGCTCAGCCTAAAACACTACGTAAAGGTCTCCCAAGTCCCATGCCATAGGCTGCAGCATAGCCTCCGAAGAGCAGTAGGGCTGAGCCACAGCAAGAAGGAATCGTCAAAAGCTTTGACAGCACACTGGGATAGACTGAGAACGCGCTGGCACTTCTTAGGGTGGGAGCAGGGATTCACACCAGCACCAAACCTCCTTCCTCATACCCAGTAACTCTTGCCCAAAACACATAGATTCATACATAAACATATTGCTGTGCAATTGCACATCCAGAGTGTGCACTAGGCATCTGTAGAGAGCAGACACAACTTTCACATCTCCAAGTCCACAATAACATTCTTTTCTAATCAAACTGAAATTTACTGTCTCCTGATGCACAGGCAAAACAAACTCCCCAATACCATAACCCCAAAACACCATGGCTGCATTTTGAAAAAGCAGCAGATTGTAAATCTGGGATGAGGTTAATCAAGCTAGTCAAATCCAGGGAGGCTGGAGGTAGTCCTCACAGGGGAAGCCCAGCAGAAGCTCTCATCTATGATACCTTGCTCTTCTTGGACATTTGTGCTGGAAGGGAAATTAATTCCTGTTGTCAAGATCGCCAGCCTTTTTCCCTTTTACATCCTTACACATGCATGGCATTCCTCGCCATGTTCTTATGGGCAGTTTGCTACCGAGAAAGACGCTGCCGTTAGACAGAAGAACATCTCAATGTAGTTAGTCCCTTGTGCTGACTGCACGTAGAGGCCGTGCAGGGAGGAGGCCAAACCCTTCTGTTCTTACTCTATCAACAGTCATGCAAGCATCAGCTTGCACAGAACAAGGCCCAAAATATACATACTCAAACACACATATTCCTGTCCCCCAGAAAGGGTAAAGCCTGATGTATGACAGGATCACTAAGTAATCATTGCAGCCATCTACACACCAGTGCCCTGGCCCTAAGTACGCAATGTGGTTTTTATGTAGCATAAGCAGCACTTCCCCTTCACTTTTTTTTTTTAAAGGAAGAAGGAAGGAGGAGGGAAGGAGACCCTGACTCAATTTAGTCGTCCCTTTGGGAGAAGCAACCCAAAACTCCTTCTCCAGGCGATGCCCAGTAGAGCAGGGTCAGAAGGGGCAGGCAGGCATCCGCCAACCACTTCTCTTGGGGCTGCAGCTCAGCTCCTGCTGATGGAGAGCCAAGCAGGAAGAAGGTCAGGTCTTACAGCCAGGCTGCAGGGCCCACAGCTGGTACGCTGACCTTGGAGCTACGTCTGTGATTTTTTTTTTCCAAAACTTCAGAGGAAAGGGTACAAAGGACAGAACAGCTGAAGCCCACGTATACAACAAGCAGGGCCCAAAAAGGCATGGCAGCTGCAACAGCCCTGAAGATCTCAGGCAGACGGAAGTTACTGGTGTGTCATGTAGTGCCTACAACAGCAAGAGATCCTCTCCATCTCCAGCTAGCTCTCAGGAAGGTATACAGAGGGAGCTCAGACTGGCCAGGGGACAGGAGAAAGAACAAAGAGTCAGACTGAAGTAGCTGCTGTCTAAACTCTGGTGGCTCACACAACTTGGTACAACCTTCCTGAGGCACTAAGTGTGTTACTGATCTGACAGACACCCTTCAGCTCCAGCAAGCAGCTGGCTTGCTTACAAAGCTTTCCCTAGAGAAGTGATGCCACTGAACTTTCCACTGGCAGTGCACAGAGGATGCCAAGTACTACCTTTCCCTGTCTTTCAGCCCCTCCTTTCCTTTACCTGTTTCGTGGGAGAGCAGCAAGATGGCACTGCATGTGGGACATCATCTATCTGTCCAAATCCCTGTGCCAAGTAAAGAATGTACATGAAAAGGAGAGGAAGAAAAACGCTAGGACAACTATCCTGCTCTTGAGAGCAAGACGCAGAGAAGCAGGAGGGGCCCAGAAGTCACCATCTGCATCACACACAGCAATCCTCAGAGCATATTTTGCTCTGGATCCTGAATGTAAGGAGTCTGAGAGGCTGAATATGTAGAGCTGCCTAGGGAAGAAGGATGTGGCTTTGCCCACTTGAAAAGCTGGCTCTGGAAAGTGGAATGCTTGGAGCCATCTAACAGAGCTCTGCCTCTCAGCTGTACCATCAGGAAAATTCTGTGTCCTTAGCAATGATGAGGCAAATGAACCCTTGTATGAGCTCTGACATACAGACACACGGGAGCTAGGGAAACTACTGAGTCAAAGCCTCACCCTTCTTCACACCACCTGCACACACAAACACCCTCCTTTGAGTCTGCAGCAGGATAAAGGAGTTAGTTAATGATTAAAGTCACCTCCAGAAGCCAATGAACCCTGACAATTTTAAAAGAGTCTTATCAGAGAAAGAGCCAAACACAGGCACTCCCCATCCTCTTCTCCTGGTGTGCTTCTCACTAAAGTCAAGCCACAGGGGCACTATCTGATCACCAGGCAGCCCAACAGCACATGATCAGCCGTTGATTGTTTATGTACTTTGCTAAAAGTGGGCATGAACAAGAAGGTGACTTGAAAGCGAGAGTCAAAAGCAGGATTATGTAAATGGCAAGCGAAGAGGAAAAAACAGAGACAAAACAGACATAGGCTTCCAAGGCTAGGTGGAAAGGAAGTGGGGATAAAACCCAGCACAAGTTCATGAAAAAATATGCCAATTTTCAGCATTAACGTTTTTTCCCCAAAGACTGCAGGTACCTTTTGATACTACAAACGATTTCCTCCCCATCTTAAGATCACGAAGTTGGGTTTTTTTACCTACTTCATCAGGGAAAGGAAAAAAGGCAAATAGAAGTCACATCTAAATAAGCTGTGGCAAAAAGGAGACTTTGGAAATGAAGGCCCCTGCAGCCACGGTGCCTGGAGCCTGTCAGCTCTTCCACAGCAGAGGCAGCAGGCAGATGCCCTCAGGAGTGCTTGACCCACGTCTTCCTTTCCAAATCCAGAATCGGCGTGAGCCATTCCAAATCTGTGTGCATCTCACAGCTGCATCACTGCTTTTCCACCTCCTTTGCTACTGTCAAATGGAGAACCAGCCACTGGACTTTGCGTGTATTTGTTTTCAGAACCATCCGCCACACAAACTTGGAGGCAAGGGAAGAGTCAAGAACATAGCCTAAGCACTTAGGACTGAAAACTCAAGATTGCATTATTCCTTTTCATAAGAAAACAACTCTACATTCAAACCTAGGCCAGCTGCCAGCCTTTTGGGGCTCTGCCCAGCCTGGCATTTGCACAGTGTCTAGTGGAACGGCCTGGTACAGGTCATTAATAAGTTACAAAGTTGACCTTGAACCCAGAGACTCTTTACTAGTAATGGCAGCTATTTATCTGGGCACTTTTTCATTTTTATTCCTGGAAATGTATTCTACCCTCCCATTCCCACCCTGTGTCAGCCTTGCACTTTAGATACACACTCTAAATACTGAGACTGCCATCAAGGTCACCAGTGACCAAGGAGGTTATTTTTAATCAGCTACATCAGCCTACCAAGAAAATTCGCACTGGAAATCAAGTAGAGCCATCCTCTTTTTAAAAAAATAAGATGAACCAAACCATTTAAAGAACTTAGAGGGCAGCATTAGGCCCTCAAGCCCTTAAAAAGAAAGAAAAAGGAAAAAAATACCAAAGAAACCCCTGCACCTACTCACAGGAATTTAGCAGTGGAAAGAATTTATGCCCAGGACATCAGGCTGGGATGGAGAAGGGAGAAATTTACAAACTCTTGCACCAGACTTTTTTGTTTTAGGATAAATCCCTTAAGAAGTGAATTGTTTATGGAAACAGAGACAATCCAAGGCGGAGAGGAGAGAAGGGCCCTGTGGCTACTAAACAAGGATGGGGAAATTGAGCAGGAAAAAAATAGATCAGCACTAGCACAGTTGCTAGAGAACATGCAGGAGAGTAGGCATTTGGGCTCCCTCCATTTGATGACAGCAATAGAAAGAAGTACAAGCCATGCTACTAGGATCACTTGCAGCTCAGGAGTTTCTGGCTTCTGGTTTTGTGACTGAAGAACCAGTGTTTCTAGATCCGCATTTTAAAGGCGTGAAGATACTTTCATTTGTACTGACTGGACAAGAGGAGGGTAATCAAGAGAAGGCTCTTTCCCATCACTCCTGGATGCCAGTGAAAGCATGAAATTCTTAAGCATGCCTTTGGGCATATACATATCCCACTTGTTTAAGTTTGAAGTGCCAAGAAGTTACTATTGCAGCAGTGGGGAGAGAAAAGATGTCCTCTATCAGCTTCCAGAGTACAGGACGATACGTCATTCTCAACAGAGACAAGTCTTAGCCCGTGCTTATGGTGCCGGCAGCCAGAAAACTTGGACACAAATGCCTCAAGCTGAAATCATGAAAGGGGTGCACAGGCATTTTTAAAGAAATGTAGAGGTACCTATGTCAAGAGATTTCCCCCAAGAACAGCTAAGGCTGGTATTGCCAGAAGAACAGTAAGAAAATGGGATCTTGGACTCAAAACTGTGGACACATCCTCTGCCATGCATTTCTGCAGGAGCAGGGCCCATGGAGGGAGTTCTCATCCATGGAGCCTTACCCACCACTGTAAAATCCTGTGGAAAACACATCCAAGGACACTAGCTAGAGGCTGTAGCTGAGTCACCTGGAGACTTTCCTGTGTCCTAGGCCTGAGAAGCTCCAAGAGAGTATGAGGGCTGAAATAGTCTTTTACATCTGCCTCACCTCAATACTTGCTGCTCTTGGCCCATCCTCGGTCCCACTACCCTTCTGCTTTATAGTGTAACCACTGCTCCAAGCTCTTATCTAAGCAGACATGACAGCAAGAGGGGAAGCAAGAACAAAAGCAAGACAGCTAAAAATAAAAGCCAGGTCATTTTCTAACTCCCTTGCCTAGCATTGAAGTCGGCAGTTCTCATTGCCTTATTCTTTAATCAGGGTTTGTTTGAGAAAATTGCTCTTCCCAAAGCATGACTCAGCCTGCAGAGCAGGCTTCTGGCACCAAGTTATGGTTACATGGGAAAATAATAGTTTCCCTAGCAAGAAGAAAAAAGGTGCAATTGCTTTATTGCAAGGAAAAAGTGTCTGTTGCCCTCTAAAGGAAAAAAAAAAAAAAAAATATCCTTTCTTATGCTGTAAGGAAGAGAAACAAAGCTCATGTTATTCCCTCAAATTTCATGAGCTCTGCAAGCTCATGTTTTCACTTTGGGGTGTGCCCAATTAGAAAATAATCTGGCAAACAGAGAAATACCAACAGTTGTGCAATTCCTCCTCTGTCAAAAGCAAAGCAAATCATCAATTTCCAACAGGTATGAACAACCTGTCAAACATTACAAGCACTGCAAGCAAAAGCCTTCAAGGATTCTCTAGAGGATGGGCCATGTTTGCCTGAATGCATGCTTTTAAATCAAAGCAAAGAAACCCACCCAGCCCCAAACACCTCAGATCATGGAGAGAAACAATAACTCTTTGCCAAGGATCGTTTTTCTCTGCTGGGCTGCTCTGCATTGCCTAGTTGTACAGGTGTCCTGGTTCCGGCTGGGACAGAGTTAACTTTCTCCCCAGTAGCTTGGGGGGTGTGCTGTGCTTTGGGTTTGGTACGAAAGGAGCGTTGATGGCCCTTTGATGCTTTGGCTGTTGCTGGGTGATGCTCGCACGGGGCGGGGGGAGCACAGCCGGGGTGGTGGACCCAGCTGGCCAATGGGGTATTCTATACCATCTGACATCATGCTCAGTATAAAAATCGGGGCGGG
>NW_009192184.1:0-25209 GCF_000690835.1 Fulmarus glacialis | reverse complement strand
CCATCCCACCGGAGGGGGGGGTGAGTGAGCGGCTGCGTGGGGTTAAACCACGACAACATATGAATACAAAGATGCAAGTATTAACAAGTAGCATCCTAGGTGGCACACAACCCCTGCCTTACCCCCGTCCCCTCACCACAGGGAATGCGTTTCATCTGCTGGGGTGTTGTTTTTTGGTTGGGTTTTTTTTTTGGTTGGATTTTTTAGGGTTCTCCCCCCTCAAAATTTCTTCAATTTTCATAGAATCATAGAATCATAGAATCATTAAGGTTGGAAAAGACCTCTAAGATCATCGAGTCCAACCGTTAACCCAACACCACCATGCCCACTAAACCATGTCCCTAAGCGCCTCATCTACACGTCTTTTAAATACTTCCAGGGATGGGGACTCCACCACTTCCCTGGGCAGCCTGTTCCAAGGCCTGACCACTCTTTCAGTGAAGAAGTTTTTCCTAATGTCCAGTCTAAACCTCCCCTGGCGCAACTTGAGGCCGTTTCATCTCGTACCATCGCTTGTTACTTGGGAGAAGAGACCAACCCCCACCTCGCTACAGCCTCCTTTCAGGTAGTTGTAGAGCGCGACGAGGTCTCCCCTCAGCCTCCTCTTCTCCAGGCTAAACAGCCCCAGTTCCCTCAGCCGCTCCTCATAAGAGCAGCCACTCTAGTACCTCCTGGAATAGAGGTTCACACTATTTCAGTCTCCATCCTTCCCCTCCGCCCAAGAAGACCAGAGGGAAGACACAAACTGTCCTTGTAGTAGAATACAACTGGTAACAGAGTAAAATTACAAGGACCCAGCAGTTGTCATTATCTCAAAGCAATGCTTCTGAACCAGGAACGATTTGACTTCATTTTTACTTCTAGCTGCAAGTGCTTAGCCCTTTCATCAGTTCCTTCCAGTCACTGGAAATAATCTAAACACACAAACATGCTAGCCAAACCAGAGAGACTATCTGAAGACCAAACAGCCTGCAGTAACTGCAACAAAGAATTTCACAATCTGCAGTATCCCACCAAAGCTTTTCCTAGATAAGAAACAAGTGAATGGAGCCATAAGCTTTAGAATAATCTCATGTTTTCTAGGAAAGAAGACCATGTACTTTCTATACCCTAAACAATCAGCCACACACAACCATTTGGTACCACCATATTTTACCAACACGTAAGCTTAGAAGAAAGCCACCATGACATAGCCAGGTACAACTTAGGAACATTTTACCTCCAACTTCAAACAAGCTGGGAAGAAAACAGTATCAGCTCAATTTGCACAGCACAACCTTTTGACCTGTTATGAGAATCCTTTAGAATAAGGCAAAATATAGATACTGGAAGTAGATAATTGCCATTTAACATGTACATAAAGTGTTTTGTCTCTCTTAGCGAGCAGCCATCCTCCAAGTTCCTCCTAGGCAGAACGTCCTTAAATTTCAAACAGACTGCAACCACTAATAAAGTTTTCAGACATAAATACATCTACAGTTTCTGTCCTGATAGAACTACATGGTTTCACTGAACAGTTTAAAAAAAAATTGTTAGGCCAAGACAATCCAAGAATGGGCACAGGGATAGTATTCAAACTCAGGGGTGGCTGTGGGAAAGTAAACTGTACAAATTGTGCTGGCATAAACTCATTCTCTTGCATAGACCTCTGACCTCTGTCTACGTAGCGAGGCTGTGGTGTACTTAAATGTGAGAAGAGTTTGGAGGTGGAGAAGGATTATGTTAAAAATAAAAGAATTACCCACATCCTCCTGTTATTCTGACTGCCTCACCATCCCAGCTTTCAAAAGAATAAAATCTTGCAAATGCAGATAAACTGTGTCTGCGGAAAAAAAGAAAAAAAAAAAAAGGAGGGAAAAAAAAAAAGAATGAGGATGTAGAAAGGGCTTACCATTGCGTTCCTCAGGTCTAAGGCTCTTCTTTGCAACTTCTGCCAATGCCCCAATGCCAAGACCAACAGCTAGTCCTTTAAAATAAGAAGAAAAAGACACAGTCAGAATGAAAAAAACTTTCTGAGCCACATACAGAGGCATTTTTTGTAATTAACCTTAAGCCACACGGTCAAATGCACAGCGGCAAAACAGCTTGATTAGAACATCCTGGCTTTTGCAATGGAGTCATCTTCAAGTTTGACACAGAACAGTTTTCTCCTGTACTTCTTCAGCCCAGCATGCCAGCCAGGTATCATAGGCTAGGCCAGTCTGGGATGTCCGGCTTTTATAAAGCATGTCAACAAGTGCTACTCAGAGCTCTGTGCTCTGGCTAAGGCCCTGCTGTAGACTCAAATCACAGAGTTTAGAAGAAGGGAAGAAAAAAAAAAAATCTCACAAACATGGTTCTCAAAGTGCAATTCTCAGGAAAGAATAGAATCCCCCTCACCCCCCACCATGCCACCACAGTAGGGGCAAGCAAAACTATATTTAGATGAAGCCACTGCCAGTAGAGTTTAGGGCTCTGTGACCCTATTGTCTAAGCATTCAGGTTTATTTGTGTGCATTAGCTGTCTCTGACTTCCACGTGCTCGTTGACTATGATGAACAGAAACACGTTTTTTCTGAGGCCCACCTTACGCAAGCAGTGTTGTAACCTGCAATTCCAAGGAGCTGTGCTGGGGAGTAACCCCGCACAGCAACAGTAAGACCATGAGACCAAACACCACGCTCCATGAGCACTATCACCCTTGCAAGCAGTGAATTCTAGGGCGTTGTCTCACAGCTACAGATTAAGCTGCGACTACAAAAGAAGCATTATCTGCCTCCACTAACCTGACCAAAGCCGCCGGAAGATTAAATGAGACACAGATCTAATCATGCAGTAATCCGTAATACCAAAGGTCTCACTGCCTTCCCAATTTCAAAATATTTATTTTTCTGGACAATAAATGACATGGGCAACCAGAACAGCTGGTGTTCCTTCACATCTCCTCAGCAATGGTGCATCCCGCCATGGCTTACTCCCACACTGCTAGCAGTACTGGGTGTGCATGTTTTCCAAGCACCCCAAGCCCTCCTTGAGGCACTACGGGACAGCTTCCCAGGAAAACCAGGGGATGCCGAGCACAACGAAGGAAACATGGCTGACCAGCACGTGGCATTTTGTGCATGTGTGCAGGAGGAAACGCGTTGCACACGTTTTGTAGTCTCAGGTGAGGAAGCCTGGGCACAACAAGTTGAACCTCATCTTGCACAGTGAGTTTTTACTCTCTCCCATCAGGTAATTACAACCTCACCTCTACCAATAAAATTTCAAACTTGCAGTGTATGTCTGCTTCAGAAACAGCTCCATCTTGCAATCTTGCAGACTACGTGCACTGGGTCAAAGAATCCAGCATACAGTGAAGCATGGGGCACAGGAGGCCACAGTGACATTACAAGGCCTTCGCGAGGACTGCTTCCAGGGCCTCTCCCATGCCATTCAGCTGTTAGACAACCTTTCATCCTCCATTGCACATGAATGTTTTAGAGCATATGACTACACTACAGAAATCCACATTCAGAAAAAAATACAACTTTCACAGCATGCCATGATTTTAACAGCATAATACTTAGATTAAAAAACCCTGAAATAATTTTGGGGGGTTTTTTGTAAGTTTTCCGTATTTTCTGCAGCTTTTCCTATGGAAGTGTGGCACTGAAATGCCAAATTTAAGCCTAAGGAAGTCTGCTGTTACTAGCTAACTTGTGCAGATCCTTCAATAGCGCTAAGCCACACATGACCACTGAGCAAGTCTTTTGCACCAGAAATCCAGAGATTTTATTAGCTGAATGAGAAAAATATCCCTAGACTCCACAAGAAGCTCTTGAAAAGTCTCTTTGCATAAATAATATCTATTAAAATGCTGATACACAGTCATCTCCAAACAGATCCCACAGGCGAGACAGTAACTTGGAGCAGAAAGTACCGAGAGTCAGACAGGAAGCCAATGAAGACAGATATCTCATCAACAAAATGTGATTTTCTAGACTGAATACCACTCACGGAGCACTTCTGTTGGCCTTGATGCCACTTTCACCACCTCCAAAGCAATGCTCCCCATCAGAAATCAGCTTGGTCGTTATCAGAACTAGGCTGAACTGGGCTGGCAGTAATTGGTTCCGAATTAAATATATTGCATCTCTTTCTAAAGGCTCTACGTTCACTACTGAGACTTACTGCCTGTACCTAAAATAGAATATATCGGAAGTTTCTGATCTCTCTTCATCATTAAGATACAAACCACTCCAAAGGCAAACGAAAGACTAGGAACCAGATTCTACCCTGCCTTCCAGAGTAAAGCTGGAGAAGTTCTAGCACGCTCCAAAGCAGCTTGTGTTTTACATCAGTGTAGGCAAGTTCGGACTCCAAACAAGTGTGTGTCACACCTCCCCTCTCATGGCCGTACACAGTTGAGCATCTGAACTAAACCATATTGCAGACTATGCTAGAAAAAGGCCTTCTGTTATAATAGCTCCTCTTAGAATTTGCTCACTGCTCCATTCTGTCCAATTTGCTAGAAAATGAACTCCAATCATCAGTCAACAACGGTTTCAAATAAACTAAAGCCAGGCATAAACAAGTCCACTGTTAAACAGCTGCTAAAGTTTAAAGATCTGAAGTTTAAACAAAGGCTTCAAGCATCTTCACACTACAATCACAGTGCACAGCAGGATATTTAGCTCAGGGCATTACATGAAAATGCAATGCAGCATTCCTACCTCAAATGTTCAATAACTACCTGGAAACACCTCAAGGCATATGCAGCCCTGCTCTAAATATGGTAGCAGGAGGGTAGATAATACTCTTGGGACTATGCAGGATCATGTCCATCTTGGGTGTCTGCTGCTTCTTAGCAATCAACCCTGCAGAATTGAAGTCAGCTGTATAGGTAACCTTCTATCACCAAGAAACAGGTGACAATTCAAAGTTCTATTTCTCACCAAAGCAACACCAAAACTGAATGTCCAGGGCTTAGGAAAAGCTGCCACTTTTCAGAAGTCTCAGTTGCTCACGTCATACCTTTGTTCTTACCAAGTTATTATCAGAAGAACTATGAAATTAGGGAATTAAATAATGGGCTAAATTCCTCATGGCTCTAACTCCATCCACTAACACCAGTGCTAGGGATTGCTCTGACCCTGAACTTCAGGAACGTATTACCTTCTCTTTTACCAACTTGAATGACATTCACTGTGGCATTTGGAGCACAAACAGCTCACATAATAAAAACCAGTGTGGAAAACCTCACCTTTCCTCATCTTACAAACCAGACTAACGCTCTAGGGTTCAGAAAGCAAGTACTAGACAGGAGGGCTCAAAGCCACACCACTCATTTCCTGAAATGCCACTCAAATTTGTTTTCCAGACCTCTTCTGCACACCCACCCATCTGAAAGGCTGTGGTCTAGGCTTGTGTTATTTGAACACAAATAATGCCTGTGTATTGGGTCTGGCTGAGATAGGAGTTAATTTTCTTCACAGCAGCCTCTATCATGCCATGTGTTGGATTTCTGACTACAAATGTTGATAACACACCAATGCTTCAGCTGTTGCTGGACAGTGTTTGCACAGCATCAAGGCTTTTTCTTTTTCCCACTCTGCCCCCGCAATGAGTAGGCTAGGGGTGGGCAAGAGGCTGGGAGGGGACACAGCCAGGGCAGCTGATCCAAATCAATCAAAGGGATATCCATACCATATAACATCATGCTCAGCAGTAAAAGCTTGGAGAAAGGAGGATGAAGAGGGGGACGTTTGGGATTATGGTGTTTCCCTTCCCAAGTAACTGCAACAGAATCTGAGGCCCTGCTTCCCAGGAAGTGGCTGGGCATCTGCCTGCCGATAGGGGGGAGTGAATTAATTCCTCTTGCTGCTTTGCTTGCACATGGAGCTTTGCTTCACCTATTAAACTGTCTTTATCTCAACTCCTGAGTTTTCTCGCTTTTGCTCTTTCTATTCCATCCTGCTGCGGGAGGAACAAGTGAGCGGCTGCATGGGGCTTCACTGCCAGCCAACATCAACCCACCGCACACTGCCAGCCGTTCACCTGTTACCAGGAACAAGTCATCCCTCCAAAGAACCTGCACAGCTGTAGAACAGCACTCTCTTTCTCTGGGCCACTAATCTACTGACCTTGCACAAGTCACTCCTGACATCCTTCATTTTCCTTGTCTGCAGGATGAGTACTTCCTCCAAGATTAATCATTTTGGGACAATTTTCAGCATCACTGAACAGCCATGGTTCGGCACCTTGGAAAATAACATCCTCAAGCACCTCTAGAAAGTCACACTCCTGCATTTTGCACTTTATGCAGACAGATTATTTCAGGCCTGGAAAATGCCACTTGGTTTTATACCAGCAGAGTGCCTCTTCAGACATTTTCCAGGCATCTCCAGCACCCGTTACACTTCAAACCAAGCCCATCAAGAGATGATCTGGAATCAGTTTTGTTCAGGAAGAATCCTCTTGCTCAGCAACTGACACAACAAAACAAACAGGAGACCGATTGGGCTGTTATCACTCTGCTCAGCCTGCTAAGCACAGGGGTGGGCGAGACTCTCCCCTGGAGCAGCCTGTGCCCTGGTGTCAGTCACGTCAAACACTGCAAGCACCACACAGAACACGATGCAAGCTGCAGAGAGTTGTGCATCGATTTCCACTAGCTTTCTGAGCATTAAATGCTCACTAGAAGAAAGCCACACTCACTTGTCACTCACGTGACAATCTGAATCCTGTAGTTGTCAGTCCTGTACATACTTTAATAACCTATCTCAAGAGGCTAGTGCTTTTTTTTTTTTCCAAAATTGCTATAATCACAATTAGATCTAGACTTCACTGCAAGCTTCCTGAATTTTCTTTACTGCAAAAGGATCTTATTATATCATTAAAATAATAAACTCACAAACCAGGAATATGATTAAGGGACACAGAAACTGCTTAAAAAGTCAAATGATGCAAGGAAGGGAGAATGGAAATAAAGAAAAGATCAAGAACTGTGTGGGTGGAACTGATGACCCATCAGGCTACAAAACAAGCACGGAAAAAAAACCTGCAGAAAAATCTGTTTTACCAATTCCAATCCTGTGAAGAAAAACATATAAAAAAAACCCACAAATAAAAATCAAGGATGATATTTAGTACTATAAATACAGCTACCAGCAGTCACTCCAGCTGCTACAAGAAGCATACAAAAATACATATAAAGGACAAAGAAATTCAGCAGAGGATCTTGTGCTGATTACAGAGAAACATTAGCTCAGCATCACATGTAAGCATTGAAGAAAATGATCTTCAATCTTCCCAGCAAAATGTTCTTTGCTCCTAGAAGAGGTGACAAGCCAGGCAAACTCTGCAGACCAAGTATTTCTGCCTCCTGTTACTAATTTGTCCATCACCCACCAGAGTGTCCTGACACCACAGCTGAGAGATCAACATTGCCTGTAACATTAGGGGGACAACAAAAAACATGCAAAGACAGGAGGAGGAATGATTCAAGCGTGAATGGGATCATGCCAACAGCATGGGAATTCAGCTATCTGAACCGCAGGCATAGTTACATGAACTCTGCTTTTGACCTACTCAACATCCTTGCATCTTGTCCGAGTATGAAATTATATTCTTCTAATATGGAAAAAAGAAAAAAAGTGGGTTTTATCCTACCAAGAAAAGTCAGAGTCAAATGCTAGTTTGACTGGTGTGGAGGTGGTAGTGGAAGAATCCACCTCAACCATTTTATTTCCCACAATGATTTCCGGGGGTCTTCAAATGAAGATGGCACCCCAAAGCACACAAGAAACAAATCGCCCACAAAAAGCTTACTTGCTCTAAGCTACACTCCCTCACAGATATGCAGCAGCCCTTAATTATTTTCAAGGCAATGCGAACAGGAAGCTGGTAGAGCAGGAAATAATCACCCCCTCCAAGCCTGCTATCCCCTATTTAATTCTGATCATTTCAATGTCCTAGGAAGCAAGGACAGAGCTGGGTCATAACTATTCCACAGGTGAACAGTGACATCCCCTGCAAAAGAGCTACTTCCAGCTGTCAACCATCATCCCTCAGCAGCAGCAGGTGCTCCCAAAACCCAATTATGTAATTGGAGACTCATTAAATCATCCTACACCTTATTTCTGACTTCCATTGAAAAGGCAAGACAAGAGAAAATGCATGAGAGAACACACACTACACAGGCACAGGGAACTTTCAACTCACCTACCACTGAGCTTTGAAACATTTAGTTTACTTCAAGCTTATCCTGCCTTCTCTAAAAAAAAAAAAAAAAACAAACAACCATTAAATTGGGTTGGATCTGAGGAAAGCAAAAATCAATTCTCACCTCAGTTGGAAACTGCCTCCTATGCCCTCTGAGACTCCCTTAAATCAGCCTCACTCTTCAGCTTGCAGACATTTTTAAAAATTGTACACGTTACCTCTTGCATCACTCCTGAGAATAATACCCAGAAAGGACTGACAGTGAGGACAGCAAGTAGCTAGGAGAGGCACACAAGTACTACTTTCCCCTCCTCACAATCTAGGAGGAAAACAGTCAATCGTAAGCCAAAGCTCACCAACAACTTCAGAAGAATCAAAAACAGGTAAAAGTGAATGGTATACTGCAGCTCTTGCCATCAGCTAATGTTTCCTGGTTTAAGCATTTAAAATGCTTCATAAAGATGCAATTTGAAAAGAACATTTCTCATCAGATAAGAGCCAGTCAGGAAAAGCCACATTAGAATTAGCTGATGGGGTTTCACAATTGCACTGGCTCTCTCAAGGCCATGTGCAGGTCAGAAAAAACACTCTAAACCTGAAGCAAACAGCAAGCAGGAGCTGCTCCTCACTATCAATGGAGTCCCTCTTTCTATGCAGTTCTAGAGGCTGTTTAAAAGCTCGTATCAGTCTGGATCAAGATCTGAGCATTAAGAAGTGTTCCTTACAGGTAGTCCTTCCCACATGGGGCTGCCCATACTACTTCAGACTCACCACACCCTCAGAAGCCTCCTTCAAGCATATCCAGCCTAACAAAATATTACCAAGGGATTTCTTAAACTGGAAAAAAACTACCTGTAGGCCACATCCGTTGTTTGTTAGCCAATAGTACTGACAGTACTATTTCTCCTTGCTGTTGCAAGGAAAAATTCAGAGGGAAAGATAAGCAATGAATGCTAACAAGAGATTGCAGAGATTGGAGAATCTGAATGCCATTTTTGCAACACAATGTCTCCCCAAAAGCAGTCTGAAAGCTCTGTCTTGCCAGCAATTTCAATCATACAAAACAGAGAACTGGAAGAGAAGGGCAAGGCCAAAAAAATAGATGACAAACACAGATATGACTGGGGATGCTGCTTATAAACAATCTTTCTTTCTTACTCTCCCTTTGTGGTTTTGGTTTGGTGGGGGTGTTTTGTTTTGGTTTTTAACCTGAGGTTAGGAGAAGACAGGTAGTTAGTTATATTTCCCCTTGAAGCATGAGTCAGCCTTTCCTCATGCAACAGCTTTGGGTGCCAAGAGCTGGCGCATACAGCAACAGCGCTGGAATTCAAAGTGCACAGCAAATTTGATCATCTGCCACTTCACATCCACCAGCTGTCAGCAAGCAGCCACAGATAAATTCAGAAGATGACAGTTAAAAGTGCTGTGACACCTTCCATAAAAATCAAGGCTAGATTAGCACGGAGACCTGTATGCTACTAGAGCTTAAAAACAAAGAAGTCAAGTGAGTTTTGAAGTGATGCCTTGTTACTCCCAAAAGCAGATCATGAATCCTGCCTCTCTTTAAGGAATACGAAGCATGCTGAGAAGCCAGAGCACCTGCAATGAACTACAGGGTTAAAGAGATCTGACCAGCATTAAAACCTTATGTTACCACAAAACTCACTTGCTGTTTATTCCTGCACTGCATAGAATCAGTCCTTGCCCCCAACTCCTCCTAGTGTGCATATTACTCTGACAAAGAGACACACAGATGACGAATAATTGGTTTTTTATATAAGAGTTGATCTGAATTACATTCGACAGGCTATTTTTCTTTCTTCCGGGATCTGTAGACAAGGGTGTCTACTTTGCACATGTGCTTCTCTATCAAATTTTGTGGAAAAGAATCACAAGAGCCACAAGGGCCTAACATGCTACTTGGGAGACACTGTTCACAACCTAGATAGGCTACTATCATCTCAAAACACTACAGTCAAAAAAAAACCCCAACAGAGAGACTACTCATCTAATAATTAGCTAAGTAAGACTAGCTGTGATCATCTTTTCCACCTGCAATACTGTGACAGTTCCCTTTTTCTCAGGAACACATTAAGTCCTTTGACAACTTTGGATATAAGACATTAGATAAGCACCATCTGTTAATATTACTGAAGATATTTACCTGCTTTTTAACACAGTAAGTCCCATTCTGCAAATAAAATTCACATAGGTTTCAGCTAGCTTGATCTTACAGCTCAGACTTTACATCCTTCCTGGGAGAAAATGGTTTATAAGCAATGGCCAAATAAATCAAACCTTGACTATTATCATCTCCCCACCCTCAAAAATCAATACCAAAAGGATATGTTTCATATTTAACCACTGTTCAGAGAAGTATCAAGGATAAGTTTGGGAAAAAAAATTATTTAAAGTCACAGCTGCTCCAGCTGTCTATGCTTGACAGTAGCAGCATGCTGTAAGGACTAGAAAGAGAGTTTCCTCAATAAAGTGAAATGACACATACAGGACCAGGGTATCTGTGTAGGCTGGAGAACAACCAGCACCTCACTCTCTCCCTCTCATTAGAACAGCACAGCCCAGTACGTGTTACCATGAAGATGTGCAGTTCTACTATGGACTCCCAAATCATCTGCCCTACACTCTTAAGAGTGACTTTTTTTTTCCATTTCAGAACAGATACACAAAAACTAAGCTCCAGGAATATATCAGCCTGCCATCTTAAGACAAATGAAAACCCATGCCAACTCTGTAGTTCTTGCTTACAGGTAGCTTGCTGAATGCATCTGAAAGGTCTGTTTAGGTGGGGAGATTTTTTCTTTGCCATACTATCACAGTAGCAGTTAGATATGATAGAAGAGTGACAGAAAACAGGATTCCAAGTATAACTTCATTCTGACTAAAGGCCAAGATCCATAATTGTAATGAAAAAGCCCAAATCAAGCTCTGAGCTAACTAGCTGTTTGTGGGAAAGCACTTTGCTATTAGCAAGTTTAACTAGAAAATAGAACCAACTAATGCTGCAGCAGGAGCACCATCATAGCCAGCCATTAATCAGTACGTGCAAGCGTAGTGACTTCGCAAACGTGGGTGTGCAAACTGACCTCCAAAGTTGGCGAGCCGTCCGATCCTTGTGACAGGAACCTTCCTCTCCCGGGCCCGCTCACTGAGCTGCAGCAGAAAGAGCGGGAAAGGAAAACAAAACAAAAAGAAATCCACAAATGAACTGGGCATATGGTCAGACACCTGCAAATTCAGAGTGCAACTCTGAAAGCACTTGAACAGCTCTGTGCTACAGAAAGCTTTCTTGAACACCGAGCCTTATATATGTGGAGAGATTTTCAAGTGAACACACTGCAGAACAGACACACCATGAACTGAAACATACACTAAACGGAGGAGTAGACAAGAGGGTGGGAAAGATAGAAGAGCCGACAACCATGTTTAGAAACCCCATTTTCACTTTCACCTCAGCAGCCCTTACATTTTGAACTTGAAGAAGCAGCGTAATTGCCAACCCAAACTCCCTTCCACACATGGAATTAAAACTCATGGAAGGTTATCAGGTTGACACTATTGTAGATAATTCCCCTACGCACAACAGCTGGAGCAGCAAAAGCATACAGTTTCATCAAAGCAATATCCTGAGTGAGTGAACCCACAGTAGCATCTGATACCGGGTTTGGGGAAGGAGGCAGAAGGTCAGAGCAGATGGCAAGTATCTCCACTGTGAATTCTGCTGTGGGCTTTCTGCGCTGTCTCACACAAGGGCATGAAGCACTAAAGCAACAACTGCTATGCTACTCTCCAATCTACTAATGCTCAGGGCAACATTCCCTCTACCTCTAGAAGGACTGCAAGACAGTATACAGGAAGCCACAGCCTTCACTGAGAGGAGCTTAGGTCCAATTCATTCTTCACAGCCATAAAAAAACCAACTAGCTAAAGGGAAAAGGGCCCTTCAAGGAGAAGACAGACTCTTTAGGTCAGTCTTCAAACCTTTGTAGCCTACAGCTGTCCCCACCTGCTCAACATTTCACGCCAAAAACTGGGATGAAATACAGACCCTTCATTACTGTAACATGCATCAATAAATACATTGAATCCTCATAGTCTAGTGAATGAAAGGAGAGCTCCTGTTAATATAAAACTGAAGTCTAACCCTATGTATGCTTTTTAAACATCCTCTCACATCAGAATATCCAATACAGAGGGGGCAGGTGTGAAAGGAGAGCCTGAAAAGCTATTGACAGAATAAATATCACGGAGATCAGAGTTAGTGAGCACTCACACTTCCCTCTTTTGCCTCCACAAAAGGGAACAGCAGAAGCGGAAGAAATGAGAGAAACACAGGAGAAGGTGAGTAAGGACAATCCAGTCTAGAAACCATAGTACTGAGAATCCTTAATTTTAAAAATAACATACCATCTGTTTGTAGGGTTTCTGCTCTGAACCTGTTTTGGCCTGTCTGGCTTTATCAATATCTTCAGCTGTTAATCCACTAACGGAGGAATGGTCTTGGTGAAAAGCCCTATTTTGTCCAAAGGCAGCAGCAAAAGGATTTCCAGGGTCCCTAAAGCCTCCAAATAACCTTGCATCCATTTTGGGAGGGAAAGGCTTCTGACTCATGCCAGAATCTCCAGTCTCACCAACACTTCTATAAGGTCCATTCGTAGTGTAAGAGTAAGCAGGGCCTTCACCGCTGTGTTCGTGAGGCTTGCCGGGGGCAGTGGAGAAGTCCATTTGAGCATCTGATGGCTCTCGGGCTGAGAAGTCATAGTCTTTCCCAAAATCCTCAGTGAGATCAGTTAAGTTCTCCTGCTGTTTGCCTAGTTCCTGCGAACAATAATAGAAATACTTTCAGAAAAGAACTTAAAACCCGCTCCCTACCCATGCGTGGTTCTCAGAGATAGGCATGCAGCTAGGCTGTCATGCCTCCATAAGTGATTTGTAGAGACTCTGGCACTGCAGACATTCACAGTAAGAGGAAAAAGGAAGAGACACTGGGGACACCTGGGATCACTGGCAGTCTTTCAACCCCACTGATGGGACAAATTTGTTAACAGCTTCTCAATACCCACAACTGGAGACACCTTGTTCTACATACACTGCCAGGAAGGGTCACTAATTGTGGAGTTCACTAGAAGCAATACTCTGCTCAGAAACAACAAGTGATGGGAACTGCAATATCACATAAGATACACTTAGGAGGGATAACAAAAAGCTAAACCTCATAATATTCATTTCTTAGCCCTGCCATGTTCCCTCCTCCCATCCTGTCCCTAATCATGCAATGTCAGCTCTTTCAAGCCCAAAGCTACCCAAAGAAATACCAGATACCTACTTATACGCAAAGTAAGTTCAGCCTTCCATGGCCATGACATAATGAACTGCAAAACACATTTCATTATTCAACCACTAAACTATGGCAAGGTTTGTTGTCATCCCAAAACAAATAAATAAAATTCTGTGCTTGAAGCAAGGATAGCAGCATCAGACACAGGAACACTCAAGGCAAGCTTCTCCCAACAGTCTTTTCTGTTCTGTCCTGACCTGCAAGAGCTGCCCCACTAAGTCCAGATACTTCCCACCACTTTTCAATGTAGAAAAAAACAAACACATAAAGTCAGCAGCAGAGCATTATCTCCTCTATTTACTTGTTACTTGGCATATTCTAGTTACCCATTGCAGCAGCAGCAATACCACGGAAGAACTGATGACTATTACAGCCAATCAACATGACTTTAAATCCTGCTGTGGTCAGGCAAGCAGGCAGCATATTTTAGACTCTTTCCTAAACACTAATTACATTTCCCTTCCTTACAGAAAAAAACAGAACATGGTCTTTCCTGTTATTCAGCAGGTCTCATGCTATTCTGAACCTCAACATCACAGCGGGGGGGAGAGGAGAAATCTGTTTACACATGAGGACTGTGGCCACAATACTGACTGATGATTTCAAGCAAGAAGGCCTCTCTACTTCCATACTTAAATTTCAAAAAGCACGTCAGACAGCCAAAACCCTGCCACAGATCTAGAGAATTGAAATACAGTCACTTAACATAAAAGCTTTCCTCTCTTCAAAACAGAAAATGTTGCAGCTTCACACTACAGGTTTCTCACTGAGCCCTGCTTTGGCAGCAGCTTCTCATGCAACTCACCCACAGAACACAGGGCAAGTCTTCTGCAGGTGTGCTTGTGGGGCCTCTCTTGTGCAGAGAAACATGCACAGAAACAAGAGAACATCATCCCTCTCTCTCTTCTTGGATGCAAAAGGAGGACAAAGGCAAGACAAAGCACTATCCTCAAACAAGCACACTTAGGGTATTTCTATTGCAAGCTTAAATAGAACCAAGGAAAACAAAAGCCCAGATTCTAGGACTGAAGCTACAGACTGCCATGATGGTCTAAGCTCGTTGCATAAAGAAAACCATCAAAACCTCACTCATCAGTTTCTGCTTCAAAAATTATGATCTGAGCTACACCGTCTTTCCAAAGGATGATAAAGGATGATCATTTTTCATTAAGAGAAGTTCTTTTCCTCAGACAATCCCCATGTTTTCAAGAGATGGCAACACAGCAAACGTGAAGCTCTTATAAATCCATCCCCATGTCTGATGACAGAAGCTGCTGCTTAAAAAAAAAAAAAAAAGAGTCTGGCTTTTCTTATGTTTCTCATTTGAAAATCAGTTCTGAAAATCCAGCCTGGGCTGTAAGTGATGAACATGCAAACACCTGACCCTGAGCCATTCTGAAAAAACATCCCGTGCACCAATTCCGTCAAGAAAGGAAGCACCACTGAGGTAAATCCAATTCACTCTAGCAGAGCTCATTCACTTAGTCAAAGGAGCAGTAGATCAATGACTGGAGATTAAAGAACACTTTAAATAACAAAGCTGCTGGCCAATTTTAGCAAGAGCTTGATCTTTGACAAGATGAGGTGAACACCACACTTTTCATTTTAAGCATGTCTTAAATACTCAGTAAGGGAAACAGAAATACTCTGCATTAACATTCCCCTCCCGTTCCTGTCCAAGCACCTACTGCACACCGCAGAAATCCTAGAGAATTCCCAGAGCATTGCAACATCTGCATTATCGATCCAGCATTTCAGAGCTAGGTTCTAGTTCAAGATGCAAATTCCTAGCCACTCTCACAAACCCAATAAGTACCTGGAGAAAAGCAAAACATCAGACTAAACTGTGCACAAAGAGCTTTGCTTACCTGCATTTTCCCCAAGGCAGAACTGAACTGTTCTTCAGCAGTGGCCTGGAGAGTCCTTGCAATGGTAACTGCATCGCCCCCAAGGAGCACCTGCTGAAGCTGTCCTGCTTGGGTTTCTAGGATTGCTTTACTAAGCTTTGTCAAGCCTCTCATGACCATGATGACATCACCCGCCATGACTGATGTCTTTCCGTGCTGAAAGATGAAAAAGAAAGGAGGGGGAGAGAAAAAAAAAAAAAAAAGAAAGAAAAAAAAGCAAGAGGTCAAGGAACAAGTTTGCAACCAGTTTCAAGTCACCTAAGAGCCAGTAGCGTATCCCAGACAATCTCCTTCCGCTTTGGCAACCAGCCACCATGAGAACTTGTTTGCAGTTCAGATAGCACACAGGCCGGCTTGAATGACAGCTAGTTAGCTGACCTTACCAGGCAAAGCGAGAACTCTCCTTATGACTGTTCATGAGTTAGGATAACATTCCAGGATTCCACACAAATATTCAAGTTACTATTGACCAGGGGAAGCAAAGACAGGTAAATGTCAGTAACACTGCAAATATGGTCTTAATTCCTTCCAGATGTTGAAAAGGATTAAAAGCATTAGTATTTGACCTTTAATTATTATCAGGCCCTGGAACATATTCTCAGTGCCTGATAGCACAGATGAAGTGCACTGACAACTGTCACATCCCATTCCTGCCCTGGAGCTATGCCTGCTTATTTTACATAGGCAAATTTCTTCAGCCCCACACCAATCAGTAAGCTTTGTCTGTCCTCCAAGAGTAGTCTGCTCAGTCCCCAACTTGTAGCTCACTCTGCTACTTCTAATTGGAAACTTAAGTACGCTTAGAACACCCACCTACCACAGCATTTGCAAAGTACTGCACTACTGTGCTAAATTTTTGTCGCCAGTCCCCCTTCCTGTTCAAGAGGCACTCCATCTCAGACTCGTAACAGTCTGTGCAATTTCAGTGTCTTCAAATACACGAAGGATGCAGGACGGAGCGTGTCTGAGAAGAAAAAAGTTCCACCAACTCATAGAATCACAGAATCATTAAGATTGGAAAAGACCTCCAAGGTCATCGAGTCCAACTAACTCCTTTATCTCAACCTAGAACCAAGCTCAGGACACCGGCTCTGCTACATCACTGTGGTTCACGTAAAAGAAAATCAGTAGTGACTGGAGTGCCAAAACCATTTTGCAAAGGAGATTTTCACCTGCTTATTTCACTCATCTCCCACATCTTTAAAGCACAGTCAGGGTCACCGTTCCAGGGCGGCCCAGTTGCACGTCCTCCCACCTTTACTGACACAGAAGAAAGAGGCATGCAGTTGGTACAAGATGCTGACTAAGGTTCAACCTTACCCATCTAGCATTCCTGTAATGATTTGGAGAAAAAAAATGTTCTGGCTGCAATAGGTACCGAGCACTAGTCTAAGGCCACATATCTAAGTTATTTCCTAGGTAGGTACACAGGTACCAATTCATTTTTAGAAGATAACCTGTCAACACCCACATATGCACTACAACTATAAACGTTAATACACTGAAGTGGTACAAGTGATCCTGAGTCAAAAGTACACACGGCACTACACCCTGCTGCAGATCACAAACAACTGAATCCAGTTAACCTTCTCGGGAAACACAAAGTCTGTCTCACAAACATGTATCAGTCATGCAGGAGAAGTATGGACTGCTACAGCTAAATTTCTGGGTAAGTACACAATTTTGCTGCAATCACACAGGAGATGCATGGACTGCAGCTGAGTTTCAGAAACACATTATTATGCAAATGCAGGGTAAACCCCAGTTACTGGAATATTTGTTCAACAACTGTTAATCAGTGATCAAAATCAGGAACAACCGCTGTAGCCAGGAATTGAGTATTATATGTTACATGCTTTAAGTACAGTTGTTAGAAGGACAGTCAAGTGTTCACAACAAATCTGGGCTTAATGAGTTAGCTGTAAAAATAAAAAGTGAAGCCCACCCAGGTCATTATTCTGCAGTTATCTTTACAAGACCTATCCATATGCTCCAGACCTGTAAGAAGTGTTATTCCTGAATCTCTCCAGAGTTTAATCACTAGGGTTGGTTTTAACATTGTATAATGCACTTTTAAACTTGAAAGCTGTCTGGCATTTAAGGAAATGTGTTCTGTCAACAGGAGGTGGTTTTATCCCCCCACATCTTCCCACTGGAAATTTCCACATGGATCTCACTCAAAGGATTTGCAGAAGGTCCCTGCAATTCAGAGTCAGGCAAAGAAACCAGTCAACAACACAGTACTGTCCTACCTGAAATGAGACCGTTCAAAAGTTGCCACTACTAAGAATAAAATGCTTTTGTAATCGCAAGTATTAGAAGCGCAGGAAAACTTGAATGTGAAAAGTTCATTCCCGCCCTCCCAAGAAGGGCAACAAAAGGTAATGCAATATAGATTGGTGTACACTTGGACAACCCACATGAAAACAGCCACATTTAACATGGATTCTTTCTAACCAACGATACTAAAAATCATATCCTCCTTTCACCCAAAACAGCTGAAGGACTTATCTTGAAGTGACAGTTATGATATGCTAAATGTGCATTTAAAAAAACCAAAATCTTCCAGCAAAATTTCAGGGAAGCTAATGCAACCACAAATGGAAAACATACATCGCACAATGCGCGCTCAATCCTCCATTGCTAAATATAACAACAAGCAACGGAGACCAATTGCCCTTTACAGCTTTGGCTACAAAAGACAGCACTGGGCACATTGCTACCAAAATCCTTCTGACTTCCATGCTATCACCCCCCCTTTCCTCTGCACAGCAGTTATAACCACCCAGGTACCACGCAAGTGGTTTGTTAGCTCAGAAGCATCAGCAACATGCTGCTATGCAGTGCTGCCAAAGGACAGGCTATTATAACGGGCCATTTATCCCAGCACCTTACTGAAACACAGGCCTCCGTGTAGGAAATACAAGCCTACAGGCAACCTACAGGCTGTTTTCAATGATCTTTCAGATTTTCTGCAGGTAGCTCACAGACCCAAATGGAAACCACAGTACAAGCACAAAGGCAAGGCATGGCTCAATAAGGACTTCAGAGGTCAAACCCAAGGAGAGTCACCAACAGATAAAGGTTGAGAAGGAGGAACATATTTTCAGAAGCAAGACCATACTCCTGCTTTTTAACAGAATTGTGTCTGTAAGCCATCTCCTTCCAGTTCCTCATCTTTTGTACACCTTTAACAAAGCACAGTCAGGAAAAAGCAGAAGAAACAAAAATAACTAGACTGCAATGATTAATCCTTTGGCAATAGGCATCAGGAGCAAGAAAACATTCAGGTAATGTCTGTACTCATCATCAAGCAATATGAAGGTGGGAGCTAACAATTGCAATGAGAATTGAACTGACACTGGAAGCATTTTCCTCAAGTGGAAAAAAATCCCAGGTTATCTAGTTTTGGGGACCTTACATGTAGCAGGACACATTGGTTAACTATCCTGGGAAGGACACAGAAAGCAGAGACTAATGAGGTTATCACAACCAGAAGGGGAAAATATGAAAGAAAATACATGCTAGATAATCAAGAAGGGAAAAGAATACATACAAAAAATAACCAAGAATTAGGAAAATTACCTTTTTTCTTCAATGAAAAAGCAATAAGCATGGACAAGAGACATGAAAACCGACAGACAGAGGAAGCACGCACTTCCAAGAAGACTGCAACTTACCCCCAACAATAACACTTGTGTTATTACCCACTGCAGACAGCAGGCAAGGGATTTTTTTTTTCCCCTACGGCAAGTTCTATTCATACCACTACTAAATCAATAAATAAACAGTGTAAGCAAGCTCTATCAAAAACAGATTTAAGGAGTGGTTTCAAACAGAACTGGTCTAAGCGCATGAAGTCTGTATCACACTTGACTTGTCTTCTGAGCACTCGTTATCTAGCGCTAACAAAGTAGGGCACTGCCAGCATGGCGTATGGACAAGTCAGTCATGTCTACACAAGCTGCCAGAGTGCCTGCTAACCTGGATTGAAGAGGGTTGACAAATGTCAATCATTAGCTATTTTCCAAGAATAGGCAGGGTCACAGTTTTTGCTTAGTAAACTTCTCACTGTTGAAGGAATCTCTGGAAAACACCCACACCTTCTAGCACGAGGAGGCTAGAGCCAAGTGATCCTCAGGCACCAGACAAGGTCCACACAGCAGGTAGAGAGGCTTGTATAGGTTAGACGCCACACCGGTAGGCAAACCATCTCCTGACATTGCACCAGATTTTGAACCCTGTTGTAACGACAAAGCTAAATCAATGCCTGGGATGCTCCTACGTGCAACAACCACCTGCCTCACAAGGCACTGTCCTCCAGTGACTAACTGCAGCGCATTTCCTCCCTTCTTCAACACGCCAGACTACTGGACTGAAGGTTTAAGCAAGTATAGCGAGACACTCAGCGCATAAGAGGCCAATAACAGAAACACAAAACCTCACAACAGGCAACAGATAAATTCTCATATTTGTGCTGTTTTCAAAACACATCCCTCCATTCATTCCCCTTCTTCTCCACATGATGACATGTGCTCCTACAGACACACACACACCAGCTTCTGACTCCACGTGCTTTTTTCCCCAGACACTTGTACAGTCAAAAACCTTACTCATATATACACATACACATGCGTATACACACATATATATAGGACCAAGTTTAAACACCAGGAGACTTCTAATCATACAGAAATATACCAGAAATATTTCTGAAAGTTTTCCATGCATGACAACGCAGCCTCTTTCAATGTAAGGGAATTACTTCTACCATCAACAGTTTGCTACCCACCTAAGAAAAAAGCTCATCTACTGTTGAATAATTAAAAAAAAAAAACCACAAAAAAACACCAAAAAAAAACCAAACAAAAAACCCACGAAACGGAACACACAACTGAAAAAACCAAACCACCAACCAAAAAAACCCCACCAAAACCCCAGTAGTTTTACAGTAGCCCATATTCCCCCTCTCAGGTCTGCAGAAGTTTTAACTGCCTTCTTTACCTCCAACTTTTCTTTTAAATAAATGAGACAAAAATGAAAAATATTAAGCTGGACAGGTAGTAAGGCAGATAATTAAATACCACACTTCCAAAGGAAACAGTCTCTATGGCTTCTCCTCCCTCCTAATATCCATTATCACAACCACTGTTATCTTAGTTGTATCTAATCAAGGACTATAACCCTGGAGTCAGTGTTATAGCCACCCACACCATCAGAGTGAGCGTGGCAACAGTATGAAATAAAAAATAATAAACACCACAAACAAGATACAGATGACCAGGTACTCAGCACATTTGTTCTGTGGCCATAAGTCAGCAGTAGACTAACTTCAAAATAAGTATTATTCATTAAGCTGTTCTGTAACTGATCTTTTACAGATTTTTCCATTTCTTTTTATGTGTGTTGCCCGCTCATGTGATCCCTTCACTCATGGCCTTTTTCAGTTCCATCACACACCTCCCCACCAGTTCCTTTGATACCAGATTTCCAGGCCCCTGCCTAGACGTATTTTCAGTAGCTGCATTGCTTGGGTTGCAGCTGACCCAACTTTTAACCATGCAGGGCACAGAGCAAACTGCATTTTAAAAGGAGAAAGTTGCCATCATCCTTTAAATCAAACTGAAGATCTACCTTGCTTATCCTTCATTCTTCCCCCTCCCCACATCTCCCACACACTGCAGCTCCAAAAGAAACATCTTTAAAGATATGACCTACAACCTACAACAGAACTAAGGACTCCTATATTTGAGTCCTGCCCCATGACTTTGACTCAAGCCTCCTTAAACAGAATTCATCAAGTCTCTGAAAGCTGCTTTACAACTACCCTTGCACAAAGCTGTTTGCCAATGCCATTTAAAACAAAACACCTTTGAAGGGCAGGCGGAACTTGTTTACTCTCTAATAGTTACAATAGCAGTACCACGCACTGATAAAAGTGGGCTGCTTGGCAGACAAATGCGTCTTTCCACCAAAATTCAGAAGGCTTAGCAGTCATTTTTGGCAAATGACAGCTAGTTCAAAACCCAGTACGAACAATTTTCCCCATAAATGGCTTGACACACAACATAAGAGTGAAAAGAACGCTTGGACACTTTAAAAGTAAGCACAGTCTGCTTTATTTTAGGCACAGATACATCAATGCAAAGTGTATGCTCTGGAGGGACAGCTCTATTTACGTCTTTCTGGACAATGTCTGGGGACATGCAAAAGCGTAGTCACAGCCCACACGCCTGGAATTAACAGAGCCTCTTTCTACCCTGGCCACGGATCTAGAAATAATTCACTCACAATTAAGATCCTAGTGGGAGAGCGCATTCCCTCATTACAGGCCACTTCCTCTGCTGATACGCCTTGAGATAATACACTAATAAATTCTGTTGCAGGCGCACGTTGTTTCCCATTACACTGAGGTAGATCCGACTCAATCTCTGTGATTTTAAGGCTACCGCTCACTCGCTTTTCCCCCTCCCGAGAATGAATTCTGTGCCTTCTCCTGGGAAACAAGTACTTGCAGTCGGGGGAGAAAACATGTTCCATTTACCTCATTTGCAGGCCTTTAAAATGTAGTATTTGGGCAACAAAGATTTGGGCCATTGGGCCAATCCAGAGTTGTATTAATACAAAGATAGGATGTTAGGTATAATATATGTTACCAAGAAGAAAGGGAGGAAGAACAAAAGACGACAAGGAAAACCCAAGAGTTTTCTTCTGTTTATGCATCGGGCAGTGCTTAGAGCAAGCCATTTCACCACATCCTCTCTGCAGCTCAAAAGCCATGAATAATTCTGATAAATTCTGTGACTAAATTTACTTTCCATGCATGTGGGTCTTTCATCCAGCAACAAGGACAATAGACTATTAAAATGAAAATGGAACATGACCACAAAACACACAGATTAATACAAGATTCAGGCAGATGCCATATTTGAAGCATATACTTAAGAAACAGAACTACTACAAGCTGAATTTACACCTTTATTTGCTTTTATGGCAAGCTTACACGAAAGCACAGTTCACTAGTCCAAGTCATCCCTCTGTCAGTGTTAGCGTGCAGCATCACTTTACAAGACAAATCCCCCACATCCATATGGAACAACTCTAACCAGTGGTATTTATAAGAAGGTTACACTAAAGCTCTGCGCTGATCAAATCCGAACATTGCGCTTCAAATGAAAACTAAACATTACAAACATCTCCCCCCAGGTCTGCAGAGCAGCTCTACGCTCTCGCAGAGTCACTTCACCAGGTAGGGCAGAAGAGACCGCTACTGCTCAGCTCCCTGCCTGACGCACCCGGAGTCAGTCCCCGACTGATGCACAGCTCCGCAGCACCAAGCTCTGCACAGGTAACCAACAGAGCTCCCCACTAGTCTCATGCTCATGAACTAGAATACAAAGTATAAATGAGGGAGGTTATCAGTTTGCAGTTATTTTTTTTTTTGGCATACAGTGTTATGTTGTAATTGTTTTTATTGGAAGTTTTAACTTTCTGAAAGCACACCGAGTCCAATTTAGGAATTGGAAACCGATAAAAAGCTATGCCTCACAAACAAGTACAGATTCCTTTAGACTCAAACACACCATTACTTAAAACAAAATTCTTGAGAAAAATAGCAGCTTTTCCTCTTGCATTTAAACACACATCACTGCACTCATAGATCTCAAAAAGCTAAAGAAAGGGGACAGATATCAAAGTTCTCTACTTTAGAGGGAAGAGAACAAGTAATCTACCCAAAGTTACACCACATGTCAGCGATGGGGTTGGGAATAGAATCACAGCTCTCTCCGGAGTACACTGATCCTTACAGCACACAGCCTATACCTAAGTGTCCTTTAAATATCCACCCCTCCAGAGCAAAAAGAAACAAGGACTTATAGCCAGTTTGCTGACCGTCTTAACAGTATATTGTTAAGTCATATCTCAATGATTAAACGCCACACCAGCAACGGTTTCTAGTCCAAACCTTTCTAATTATAAGCTTCTGGAAAACTAGACACACCCTGTAACTGTACTGTACATCTGTCTTCCTCAGGTGTAAGAAGATATTTTGCTTATTATCCTTTTTGTACACCAGGACAGAACCATGCACGCTATGTCTTGAGTCACTACGTTACAAAGTCAGTAAGAGGTACCCCATGCATGTCTCTCCGGGTGGCATATACAAATCCTCTGCTCACATGGTGAGCATAACCCTTCTGTTATCACTGTGAACAGCAGGTCAAACACCACAGCATTCCACTATTGATCCTGCAGGTGTACATGTCTATATAGATGACTTTCAACTTTGCCCTGGAAGCTAGGGTTAAGTTCAAATTTAGTAACTTACAACACATCCTAGTCTATTCATAGCCCCCTTACATACCAGCGTCCTAGCGGTGGGAGCTTTCTTTTTTTCTGACTGTGCCAAAACCTCCCGGTAGGAAGAGGAAAAATAGAATGCAAGAAGAGGACCACCGGCAAAAGAGACTACTTCAGGAAGACATAAATTGAACTCTGTGCTGAAGGGGAACATGGTCTATCAGAACCTACAGCTCCTGCATTACAGCTCTGCCACAGTCCTCAGACAAGTTATTTGTGTGAGTTCCTACTCACCACACATCAGTATTTTTGACACTAGGGTAAATAAAGTAATCTGCAAGCTCTCATACCTGATACAGAATCTCTAATCTACATTATTTATGCTGTCTCTGTATAGATTTTATGAAATTATATTTTATATAACATAGAATAAACATATTGCTTTTCCAAACTGGAAGAGCCAAAGTTTTAAGCAACTTATATAGGTGCCTTTGAAAATCCCAAACCTCCCAGAGCAACTTATGATTGACCATGCTCCACAAAGCTTTGCTATGCAACTAAAATTCTAGGCTTACCGATTTTAGAAGAGTTATCTAAAAGAAACACTCGATCCGCTTGCAGCTTACCACCCAGTCATTCTCCCTTCCATCTCTTTCCTAGTCCCGATTATTCTCTTGATGAGCACTTTAACCGTATCAAACTATGATGAGAATTTAATACTCCCAAATGGCATAATTCAGACAGCAGCAGAACTGTGACATTTTAGAATATTACATCAAGCCCTTTTATAGTACATTTGTTCAACACATCCAGAAAAACCAAGGTGTGCAACTGGTTAAAAAGCTGACCTGAATAGCAATGAAAGGGACTATATAAAGATCCAATCTACACAGAAAACAAGGACAAACTGCAGAGGCAAAACAAACACAGTAAGAGAACTTTGTAAGTGGAAGCTATCACCTGCACAACACAAAACAGCTCTAGGGCCACCTAAAGCACAAGCAGATCATCTTTTGTGGTGACTCTACATACAGAATCTACATAGTCTTTAAGAAAAAGACATAGCCTTATGCAGTTTCCAGAAAAAAAAAAAAAACACCTATGTTTTAACTCTACATAAACTCCACATATGCGTGCAGACTTCTTTAAGCAGACATATGAATTTGTAAAGTTTCTAGAAGCCAACTCCATGGATTGACAGCTACATTTTTCAGAGCAACTAGTGTTATTTCCTATGCTGCGAGAAGCACATAGAACACTTCAGATACTGAATAACTGGGAATTTAACATGCTTCATTTAGCTCTACACCTCTACTGACTGACAAAATACAAAAGCCATTAAAATAAAGTGCAGAAACACAACTGTGCAAAGAAAGGGCAAAACTTGCGTATCCTATTATTTCTTGGTCTTTGTCACCAGCTTAGATTGGTTTAATTTTGCCATCTACTGTAAGGGGGGGG
>NW_009192183.1:0-58128 GCF_000690835.1 Fulmarus glacialis | reverse complement strand
GGCGGGCCGGGCGGCGGGGACCGCTCCGCGTTCTCCCGTTGGGTCCCGTTAGGCATCAGCGGAGACGAGAATTCGCAGCGAGATTACCAAACCCCCACGCCGCTGCTAAACTTAAATTCCTAAGAGATTTTTCAGCTCTCGGAACCCATCGAAATCTGCTCGCTGCGACACTGAAGCATTACAATCGCGCTGTAAAGCCTTCATTCACGTTAATCTCCGAACAAAGTTGTTCCTAGCCTTAACTCCACAGTTAGCGCTAAACCTCTCTTGCGTGACATTATTTACTCCTAACGCACATTACGGTATTTGCAAAGGCTCTCGCTGAAGACCGAACAAGACTTGAGAGACTTCCATCGCCAATCCCACTCCAGCTGCCGTGCGCTGCTCCAGCGGCTCAAGGCAGCTGGAAAGCCAGCGGGAACAGCAGCCCAGGCACTCCACCAAGGCAGGGGTCCCTCCCCAGATGTGGCACAGCTGGCACACGAGCTCAGGCGCTACTTGCTGCCAGGCACAGCCAAACCAGAACTTTACACCCACTCTCAGACTTAACCGCCTTCATAGCCAACGGAGCTACAGCCAAGCAGACGTCCGGCAAAAGGCTTTCAGGCTCCTCTAACTTACAGCAAAGACTAGTCTAGTTTCATCTGCCCTCAAATGAGAAGAGCATAATCAAGAGACACACACACACACACACACATATATATAAGGAATCTGAGTAAGCTAATATTCCAAGAAATCTGGTTCTGCATTCCTGTGAGTTATAGCAGAGTATGATTTAAATGTGCTCTGCATTACATACAAAGTCCAAGATGCCTGAAAACAAATACTAATTTCCACAGGCCCATAACAGCAATCTGTCTAGCCACATCCGTGTACGCAAAAAGGTTATCACGATCAAGACCAGCAGATACCTCTACTGCTGGCCTGACAGCCAGGCCTCTAACAAGCACTGTTCAGAGATGTGTTCCAGTATCAGTTGTCCGACAGGCATTCCAGACCTCCCAAGCATTGCAGATTTCAATGTTTCAGAGCCTGAGTCAATCAATCTCTTCGACGCACATCCCTGCTAAGCACAAGTTGAGAAGAAGGGTGTTCTACAAAATATATGGCCTTAAGGAAGGTGCAGTGAACTATAAGACAAGGAACACTCACTACTGCTGTTCATGTCTGTTCAGTTCTAACATTTTATTATTGAACCTGGCCACAAACCGTTCAACCTGTAAGGGTGACAAATTATTTCTTTTACCTTATAGATGAATTAACATAGATTGCACAAGGGTATTTCTGCAATGTCAGACATGAAACAAAGTCCTAATACAAATGAAAAAAGACTCACCAGTCCAGCCTTTAAGACGACGTGTCAAATCCATGTATTTGACTATCCTGCATAAAACCACAGCTCTAATCAGGTGCCTCTCCTCAAAATAGGAAGAGATTCAAGGAAATCGAACGCACATTCAAATGCTACTTTAAAAATAGCTGTGTTTTTGGCAAAAACACCAACAAATTGCTTTTGTTACTTCTCCCACTATCCCATTAACTCAGTCAAGAGAGAGACGTGATGAGAGCTAGCGAAAGGTCCTTGTTTCAAACCTTCTTGTAATCCACTTGCAGAGGACTGAAAGTAGTATATTTATATGGTAACCAATAGCAAAATCTCTTTTTTTTTTCTAGTTTTCTTTCATAAATAACTATCCCATTTAATTCACATGAATATTTTCTTCAAAAAATCATCATTGACAAAAATACCATAACTGAAATTACAAGGACATACAACAGAAGACAGGTGTTGGAAATTTTAGTCTCTTCTCATGTGTTTTGATTATGTCCCACACACCGTATGTCACAGCGTGTGGAGGCTGAGACACGCCGTCCTCCGCTGTCCCAGCAGCATTCCAGGAGCAGAAGCCCAAGGGGCTGATGGGTCAGCAGAAACTCCAGCATTGTAGAGAACAAGAACTGATTTTTCTTAACTTCAAAGATCTGAGATGAATCTGCAGCTCCCAAACTTTATAAAGGACCAGTTAAATGTATCCACACACTTTGAAAATAATCCTCCTTTCCTCTCTCCTGACATTTTTGCACTGTTTTCACAGAAAAAAAAATGAACCTGTCTGTACCATTCTTTAGTATACTAAGACTTTAATATTAACTAGGTCTTCTGGCTGTTTACATTAATAAGCGAAAATAAGCCTTTAACAGTTGGAAGAGCTGAGCTAAACTGACACTGGTGAATGCAAAGAGATTGAAAACATTAAACTTTTTTTCCCTCAATTTGGGTCTGAACACTTAAGGAAGAATATGCTACAAAAAACTCCAGATAAAATTAGAATCACATGTTTTGTTTAAATAAGGAAAGTGCAAGGATGAACTTAGCTAAAAATAACATCATAGTAATTAAAAAAATGTATCAGAACACGTGGAATCAAACAGAAATGTAGCAATTTTTCTGTCTCATCTCCAGTCAAGAACATGTCTCTGCTTAAAACAGAAGCACTTTTTTAAGAAAGTGCGGAAACAGAGAGAACAGAGGTTTTAAAAATGAGAATGCCAGATGTTGAACGTAACACTCTGCTAAATTGTTTTCCTGCATACTGCTGGAAATCACTGACTGAAGAACCTTACTCCAGCAATCTTGTTTCAGGAAGCTACTGTTTTTATTCTAGTGCATTACTGACTTTCTGAGGTGTTATTAATAATTAAACTTTTCTTTTAAAATTATTCATTAATATTAACTTTGTCTGAAATCTTCCTGGAAGCTAATACTTTTAAAGGAAATAAAACAGTAAAAATACACTAACCACAACAGTTAAATAAAATAAAGCATTTAATTTGAGAAAGGAAGTCACTTCTTGTAAATTCACTTTCCACAACTCGTACTTGGTATTACAGTAACAATGCTGTACAAAAGACGTTTTCAGCCTTCACTTTTTACATCTATAAGAAACTGAAAAGCGATAGCAATTTACCGACCTGATCTCCTCCTTTGCTTTTGATTCCCCTAAACTAACTAAAGAGGTAAGTAAGATAAGAAAGTAAAATAATGTAGGTGAAACCATCGTATATAAGCCTCAGAAGCCTAGTAGACTAGGAAAGTCTGTTTGACATCACTTGCACGTGAAATGTGAGGAATAACCATTAGCACTGAATTGGATCCAAACGAGTTGTCTTACAAGAAAGGCCATTTCTCTAGCTCCCGGGGCTACTGAGTTCCAAGTTATTTCATTCTTACTTTTTAAACCTTTTTTCCTACAGGCTAGTGCAGCACAGCTCCACATTGCGGAACCGAACGCATCATCCTGGCTACATACATGCAGACTCAGATGACCATGCTGGGCCACCTCCGTACCTTACGCAGTGCTTAGGGAGTTAACACAAACGAAAGATTTACAACACCTCGAGTCCCATTAGTCCAATACTGCTTAAAGGAAATCCTGAAGAGAAAGAATGCCTGAAATCCCATCTCTTATGCACACTTAGGCATCTACCCACATTACTCTGGCAGTGCTTGGCTGCACATGTCCTTGTGGTTGGAGTACTTGCCCAAAAAGTGACAGATGACATTCATTTTCCCCTTTCAGCTCGAGATAATACAAAAGTACATCTCTTTTTCCCAAGAGCTTTTTAAGTGTCTGGTCGTAAGTGAAGTTGGGCCAGGGACACTTCTTATCTTCCCTTCTTAGCCACAATGTAGAAAAGAACCCAAGATTCCCAGGGATGGAGTGAGAAGGGAAGAAGGAGAATAAAGAGGAGGGATTTCCCCTGAGAGAGAATACTGGTCCCCACACCAGCATCTGTTTATTTTAATTTTGCATTTGAAACCACCAGATACCATACATATGAAGTATTCCCATATAGTCTGCCTTATCGGGACCCCCCTCTCTTCCACTCCACTGCACACAAACTGTAAAATTCCATCTTCTACAATCATTCAGTCACTGCCACGTCTCCTCCCCCGGCGCGAATAAAGCTCTGCAAGACATCTCAAGGGCATACCACTACCCAGATTCCACCGAGAATCACACGCAAGGGCTTCTGCCGCATTTCGATTTAGGAGGAGGACTGTGTCTTGAGCCTCTACCTCAAAAAGCGACATGTTACCTACAGGTTCTATCTGCTCCATTAGAAGAACCAATTAAGTCAATATTATTCCTAGGTCTTGTTTGGATTAATTTATTAACTTCTGTATCAAATATTTCTGGCGTGTTTATTTTACTTTCCTCTTGAAACACTGTACACAAAGTAATGAAAAAAATGCGTACAGAGTGTACTGAGGAGAACTAGGTTCTCCTTTAACATCACAACTCAGAAATTCTGGTCTGCAAAACTCACTCTCTACAAACTATAAGCAGAAGAAGACTGTGTTGCAATACGTGCAGCATTAAATTGTTTAAAGCTGTTCAAATAAGTCTCACAGCCTTTTTCCTTAAAAACATTTTCTACCCTCAGTTGCCTCAGAAAAACAAAAATGAGGTTATTTGGGTGTAACTATACCTTAATTCTACAAATATTTTTCCCTCTGTTTCTTAAGGAGAAGGAAAAATGCTACAAAAGATGACAGCTTCTAGCAAATAAGCACTGTCAGATGAGTCCAACAGGCTTTTTCATTTGCATTTTGCCTGTAACAGAGTCATGAGCACTCTCACGTACCACACGCTGCTAACTGCTAGTTCCCCCGCCCCCAAAAACCTTCTTTCCAAACGCAGAAACCCAAAGTATAAGCAGTACCTTTAAGGAGAAGCTACTGATAAAGTTACGAGGCCTGTCTGTACTGACTAGCAGGTCACAATTCCCTCTACCATCCAAGCTGAGGAGCAGCAGCTGCTGTCCCTTCTCAATCTATACAAAACTTCTTCTGAAATGTCTATCATGTTCATTAATATTTTTTAAACCTCTTCTTAAAGTAGCTTGTCAAGATCATTTTCACGTTGAAGTGAACTCCAGTATCGGGTCCATACAGCACAGCATAAAGAATCCATTTAAATCAGCCACAAAACTCCCAAACACTTACGTGGACTAGGAAAAAGCCAATTGCTGCCTTTTGTTAATTTATAATACAATTATTGCACATTTTTGATTCTGAAACACACTGTAATACCACACAAAACTGTAACTTCAAGGATTCAACCGTATGGCCAACTTGGCCAATGCTGTCACCAACTTGAACAGCTTTACCTGGGTTTAACTGCTGCCACCTGAGGCTAGAAAAAGTAAAAACTCTATCACTAGTTTCAGTTGCAGCAGAAATTACTACAGTTCCCCAAATAACAACAATGAATGTTTGTGTACCTACGTAGATGCTCTCTGTAACTTCAGGTAGACAATGTGAAAGCAATACAAACAGTAACCGAATGCATGATGGCAGGATAATGTAACACTTTCCTTTTCTTCATCTCTAGCAACCTGCAGGTGTCCAAGCCTGCTTCTTACAGAGATGACAAATTACAGTAACATAGCTCAGTGCAGGGCACTGGCAAAAGTTGTCGTGACTTGTCGTGACAACTGCAAAACTAACATATATCACATGTATCTGTAGCAAAAGCACATCTCGGTTAAAGCTACAGAAGAACAGGGAGACTAAGGATTAATTCAAAACTAGACCTTTAGAAATATACAGAGACCAGTGTTACCTATTTGAAAGTCAGCTCCTAGAGGGAAATAATAATGTTTTGAAACTCCAGGCCTATCAATGGGTATCGAGACATCTTCTGAAGCTTGACCTGGGATACATCAACACAATATTATTTTTTTAAATACCCGTTTTTAAAGTTCTTCACATGGTATCAGCTATGTCCTTGATGGTTAAAAATTAATATATTTCCTTCATGTGCACACTGTGAGATACACATTATATTGTCTGAGGGCTTGCAATTTCTCATTTTAAATAGTTGGCTTTTGCTTTAACTTCTTCAATATACAGAGAAAAGCTACTTCTCATGTTTTTTAAAGCCTTCTAAAGCTTTTCTGGGGTGTCAGCATCCTCATTTGCCACTAGAAGCTCTTTCTGATGAGCTCAGGACTTCAGCTTCAAATGAAGTTACATCAAAATGACATCAGCTGAATATTAATCAGGGTAGCATGCACAAACAGGTGTGACAAAACTATGCTGTGACTAAAATGTGAAATTCTAATTCATACCAAGCCCCCAAAAGAGTCTTCATTTAAGTCCATCCATTAAAAAAGACACAAAAACCTATCGAACATATTGAAATGACAGAATTGTTCACTAAAAAAATTGTGCACTGTAGAATCATCCTCTTGAAAAATCAAGCAGCAAAATGTAAACTGTCAGGTTAGTGTAATTCAAATATGGAGAGTTACACATTCACTTCTGGATGCTGATGGCAAGGCTGTGGTTACATACGCTACTACATTACTGATAAATTCCACCTTTCTGGAGGCTACTCATTTCTTCAGCCCTGCTGGTTCAGCTGTGGCTGGAATAAAACACACACGTGGCGCAGGGAAGGAAAGGAGGTAATCTAACAACCAACAGAATAGTAACAAGAAACTGCTACCTACGATGTTGCAGCAAAAGCACGATGCTGTTGACCTTTGCTTCTAACATACCTTTCTCTCCAGGTATCCAGATAAAGAAGCAAACATCCACTAGTGACATTATAAACAAAACAGATCATATGGATACAAAAAGAAAGACTCAGACAATGCTGTCGCCCTCTGTGCTCCTAGACACAAAGATCCATAGGTACTCCTACATTATCAGGTGAGTTAAATCAATTAAAATCTAAGGGTACATTTTATCCATTAGGGCGCACAGGGAAGTTAGTGAGCTTTGATTTTGATTTTTCCTTTGAACAGGAAAATCTTCATTTAAACAGCTGGGTTTTAATCTTTTCTGAATTTGTATTTCTTTTTAACTTTTTAGAAAAAAGCTGGTTCTCACTGGCAGTGAATCTATAAAACAATGTAACAAAAACAGTCTCTAAAATTTTTACCTCTTTTTGCTAACCAGAAAGTAGCTCAGATCCATATAATTTTAAAGTAAAAATAAAGCTAAACATACATTTATTCAAATTATTCACATATAGATTACTATGTTCAAAAATGATTACTTCATGTTACTAGATTTTATTCTTTTAATCTCTTACTATAATTTGTGGCAAGAAGAGTAACAATATTTTACCAGAACACTATACATTTTAAAGATGATCGGTACAAATACATTGAATGTGTTGTGTATCTGAGGGGAATGGAAGTTCATCAAGGCATGATTTGTATTTAAAACAGATGTATTAAACAGAGAAGGGCCATCTGATAAGATAAAATTGACCTGTTTTTAGTGAACATGTCCTTCAAGATTTTAGAATTAGTAGATCTTGCTGTTCTTCAGCTGCTTTTTACTTATAGATTAAGATAGAAAACAGTTTCTCCATCATTGTTTTTCAGCTCTTTATGAAGTAATTATAAAACTAAATTAACTGAATACGCATAAATGAGTAAATATGCTCTTTACCTGCAGAAGGGACTACTGCTGTCATAATTCAATTTAACACATACACACTAATTCTAGCAGTGTACCAAGTGATTTCCATGAAGTGGTTCGTTTGAGTTCTTGAAGATGTCAGAAACAACCTCATATTGTTTAATATTATCTTTATTAAAATTAGATTTATTCAAATTGAAACAGGGCATGACATTGATTTGCAATAATTTTAAGTAGGTACATTTTAAAATAAAGGGAGGAATTTAAATGAACTATCTTTTTTGCTTCTTTTTTGAACTATCAACTGCTAACTACTCATCATTGAACATTACACATTTACCTACAGGATGAACCATGCAAATACCTAATAAAGCACAGTAATACTGCTGGCAATATTCAGGCCTTTATATAATGTTTACAAGCATTATTAATCTTCACAATAACCTTGTAATGTTGGTAGGGAGTAAAGTATTCATTATTCTTTAACTTCACATATGGGAAAACTGAAACAGAGAGATTAATTTAAAAACAAAAATGCAAGTGTAGGTCCCCCAAATGTAAAGTCAAGGCCTAAGCAAAAAAAGACTAATTTCAAAGGCACTAAAATCAATAAAAGCAGATGGGGCTCTGAGCTTGCGAAAACAAGTTTTCTCCAGGAGTATAACATCAGACATTTGACAGTCCAGGCTAATATTTTTATTATATTTTATTTTTTAAATTTTGTTACATTATTTTCCATAATTAATGAAATGGGTGTCCACTTCTGTAGCAAGATTAGCCAGGTCCTGTTACAGCTTCTAGCCCATGACCTTACCTACCTTTTTATAATAATTAATTTCAACTAAGAATGCATGTTAGTTCTTCAGATATACAAACACAGAGAGGCCTTTATTTAATACTACAAAGAATCATACACTGAGTCAATGCCACCTTCATCAGAATTAGGGCAATCAAGCGCCAGCCTGGGCCCACTTCTGCTTTGGTTTTCACACGAAGCAGGACAAAGGTGGCTCCAAACTTATACGGAGAGGACACCTTCCCGCATGGATTTCTACCGTACAGAAGTAGAAAGACTACCATTGTCTCCTTCAGCTATTCTGATTATTCACCCCAGGAAAATAGACTGTATACACTATGCCATATCAGTTCAAGGTAAGTAACTTCCTAGCAGGACATTGTTGCTCTTCGTTTGGCTTCACTTCCCTTGAGGGCATGGCATTTTTTTCCAATATAATTCTTAACCAGTGAACAAACTTTCTCTCAGCTGATATCTTAAACATACATTTTGATTTTTCGGAACAAAACCTGATATTGTTTTGGGTCAACACTTTCTCTGAGACTTTTGCTTATTCCATCCCCCGCAAACAAAAAGTTTGTGAAAATAATGACAAAAGAAAGACTTCTCCGTAGATGCTGACTGGGGAGCAGTGAAAGGAAATGTATTCCCACATGCAGCTGACATATGTGAGCACACGCAAATGAAAAATTCGTGTACTCGCCCAGAGCTGGTCTGGTCTTTGTTCCTGGGCTGGAACAGATTCCTGCCGGGGACACAAAATCCGAGAAAAGACGGTGCAGTAGCAGAGAGACGACACAAGGTGGTGGTCACTGAAGCTCGGAGGAAAGGGAAGGGAGCCGAAAGCCTGACTGGGGAAGGCCATGAAATGGGGATGTTGGCTCCAACCGCGGTATCTGACTGTCAGGCGGGGGATGCTCTAATGGAAAGCACTCCCTTTGAATCTAAGCCAAAAACTTAAAAGCATCGCCACAGCTGCCTGCATTGTGTTACTTTAGGTTTCAAAAGGGAAGGAAAAAAATCCAGAACTATCCCCCTGGCTCAGTTCACAAGCTCCACCAGTTTCTCTGATTACGCTTGGAAGCTCCTACAAACACACAAGACAGCTAACTGGACACATACACACTACTGTGTATGGATACTGCCCAGAGAAGATCCCTTTGGGAAAGGGCAGGTGTTGTACACCTAGAATTCCAAACGCTAACCGCTAACTTAAAACTTCAGAAAAATGATGTGGGTCAAAAGGCTTTACAAATAAAAGCAGGGAAACCAAAACCCCAATACTTACCAGAAAGCCTTTTACCAAGCGAAAAAGACTCATAGAAACCATAGAACAAGCAAAGAAAAAAATCCATACAGAATAGGAAGCAAAAAAGTGAGAAATAAACGAATTTCATTAATGGTGTGATTGAAGAGATTATTAGAGGTAAACATGTATCCTTCAAAAGAAGGAAACCAATAGCAGGAAGTATCAATTATGACAGGTGAAATGAAAGATGGAAATAAGGAGACACGAGAGGAAACGTGAACAGCAAATAACAGAGCTATAACGGCAATGCCAAGGCATTCTTGAAATGCATCAAAGCAGGAAGCCACCAGCCTGCTGGGCTGCTGAAGAATCAGCGGACAGCTAAGGTCAAAAATTTGCAGAGAAAACAAAACTATGTCTTTGTATGAGGTCTTCTGCACAGAAGATGAATATATGCCTATAACTTTACTTTTCATATATCTTGATATGATAACTGAGATGCCAAAGAGAGGATGTTGGAATCAGATGATAAAATTACAGGAGAGACAGTTACTGAGAATATATATAAAATATCTAGAAAGTATGAAGGAATTAAAAATGAAGTACTTGAGCAACTGAAAGAAACAGGCATTTTATGTACACCAGCATATTAAAATGTAAACACTATAACTATCTTAAAGATGCAAAAAGAAATCCTAGAAATTATAGCTGAACCAGCTTTACTTCAACGTAAGGCACTTTGAATGCTTACCACAGACACCTTGGTCAGCAATGACATAGCAAAACCAAGCAGTAAATATATTTGAAATTAAAAACCTGGAATGTTTCTTTTGGAATCTCAGTTTTACACAATGTGAAAATTATTTTTAAAAAAGCAAAGCAAAGAAGACATAATACACAAATGATACGGCATATATAAACTAACAGTGGGCCTAGGATCCTTAATATGTATTTTCCCTAATTCTGTTCTCAGAAACAACCAAGATATAATTAGTTCAGTAATAGACAACACAAATAAATATAAGGCTTAGAAAGATTTTCATGTGAAGAAAGAAAAAATCAGGCTTATATAATTGATTCAGATGAAGTGAGTGAATAAATGCTACAGAGAAAACAGAGTCCTATTAGTCCTTTTAAAAACTGAAGTGCAAAGGAATATTAAAAAAATTTAAAGTAAACAATTTCAATTAGAAATAAACTAATTTTGTCTAACAACTTTCAGAACTCACAGCCACAAGGTAGCATAGTGAAGATCTTACATTCACATTTATTTAGGTAAGGACATAATTATGTAAAGAAAAGACTCCTCCTACCTCTTTATTTCCCCTTTTCTCCCCCAAAAGACAGAAAAACTAATTTTTCTCACGGTTTAAGGTACCAAATCAATTACAATCTCATAGCGCATTTTGATAAAGAAGCGAAGTTAACTACATTATCTCAGTATGTAAAAATATTTTACTCATCTCCTTGTCAGCAATACTCCAAACAGCAGATCAGGTCAAGATGTAATGCAATACTCTACACTGCTTAGTTGTGCATCGGCTTGGTTAGAATAATCTTCCCACAAAACAATTCCTAATGTAAAAATTTAAGATGTCTTTAAGATTTCTGAAGCTTGCCAGATTTACAGAGTAAAGGAGCTGGGGGTACTGGGAAAGGTGAGAGGCTGGAGGGAACTGACCTTTACATGAAATCAGATCAACTGGTAAACTCCTGCATCTGAGTAGCCAAACAAGTTACTTAGGCTCTATGCCCTTGCGTGTTATGCAGACATCTAGCCAGAAATCACCTCCAAGTGGAATGAATGCCTGCCTTTATAGTTCCCTTGTGTGACTTATGAATGGAATTGCCCTTATATTTAAAAAGGTAATTTTAAGGTAATACCACTGTATTTAAAATGTCAATTAAAAAAGAAGGAAAAAAAGCAAAACGTGAAACAGGCTGGTAACTGTTACAGACTTACTTTCATACACAGCCAAGATTTGTGCAATGCTCAATCTCACCTGACATTATCATTTCAGATGGCATTCAGGACAGGTAAACAAGCCCTACTACCATAACATGTTTGATTCATGCAAAAAATCAGTAACCAACTGTTATATAGTTTTTCCTGGTACGAAAGTACTACACCATTCAAAACTATTTAAATACTGAAAATTTGGTTTGGTCCATTTATTTAATTTCTTTAGAATGTGAAAACTATGCATTGCTTTAAAAAATAAAATGTTTAGCATATATATACAAACAATCATCAGTGGTATCTGATGTGTTACAGCCAAGCACAGTAATCTAGCTACCAGCCGGCCCGATTATAAATAGGCTGCCAATCCGGGCAGCAGCGGCAGCAGCAGCTGTCTCTCATCATTCTGCTTTCTCCCTCCATTTCTATTAGATTTCTAACATGATATAGTGATTTCTGCATATTTTCTCCACGCTCTGTAATAGGTGTGACAGGCACAAGCACAAATACATTTGTTTTTAAGGTTATTCACAATGAACGCAATTCTCTACTAACCTGTTACTGTTTACCTGATTTATATATGTGTACAGACTAACTGGCCTGCACACTTGCATTGTCTCTTACAAATGAAACATTTAGTATTATAATTAAGCTGTCTTTAGAAAAACAACTAAACTGCCTGTCCTACTAGACACTGGGAAATAATATATGCACCTGAACACTGAAGCCTGCAGCAACAACCAGAAGACAGAGTCCAGTCTGTGCCTCTATCACGCAAGCAACACAACCTATCCAACTCATTGAGGTACTTACTCAAATACTCAAAAACGTAACGAAAATCATGCTCAGAAGTCTGCCAGCTCATTTTTAAACTACATACAAACTAAAAATCAAAATTATAATTAAAACCAACTTATTTTTGTGTTATGCACAGAAATGCCATTAAAAATACTTTATCCTAATTAATATTCTGGAGTGATTATATAAAGGATGACTCTCAGAGTACAATTCTTATTACAAAAACTGTAAGAAGTGATCTCTGGTTTTGTATTTGCAACACATTAAGTCTTGACACTGTTCCCACTTGAACACTTTTACTTTCTGTCCTTAAAGTATTTTCTCTTGAGTATAAAAAAATTACTTGGTCACATAATTATTAGTTTTATCTCACCCTTTTGGCAAAACTGTATGTTCAGACACCACTATATCAGACTATATCCTTACAAGCAGTAGCGGTATTTTTAAGACAAAGTACACAAGTGAAAATGTTCTTGAAGGGCTGTTAATGGTTGTAATACTCCAAGTAATTGGGAATGCATTCACAATTCTTCTACACGCTCCTGGGCCAAAAAGTTCAAAGTCCGGTTGGCTTAGTGGTTATTTCCAGCAAAGGCACATCATTTCATTTCAATACACACATGTTATTACACAGCTTGTATTTGAGAATTTTCAGTGGGATCAATTAAAGACTACCTGTCCTACTGCATACTTCCTCTAAAATATTGAAATCAACACATACAATGCACCTACTGGTGCTTAAAGTAAAGCTGGAAGCAGACGCTCTCAGAAACAGACATCAAGCTATAGAACGCTGACATTGATCAGGGCTAATCTTATGTCTTCCTTCTTTTAGAGCAACAGAAGACAGATCTGTTTGCTTCAGATTTTTTCAGACAGGATCCTACACCTAGAGCCAAAACAGTGTTGCAACAATAAAAAAAAAACCCAAACCCAAGGCCCAACTACCTGCACTCTTAGTACAGTGCTAGCAAGGTCATGCTGAGCTAAAATTTTCAGTAGATGCCTAAATTTTACCATGACTGCAGTATCAATATAGGCGACACAGACATATAAAAAAATAAAATGCAGAGCTTTTCACTTGTCCTTCAAGTTTTGTCAGTATTACCATTGCACAAATTCCTATCCCTGCCCAGGCGCTTACTGATACCACACATCACACAGAAATTCATTAGTAATCTTTGCAAGAGTAATGCAAGTTCTGAAGTTATACCTGTTTAAACGTGTTCTATAGCACTGATACACAAACAACATACTAGTTGCTTTCCAGACAGCTTGGGCTCCTACAGATACCATCCTGTAAGTCTGTCTACAACACTTTTAGAAGTTACTTTTGCCCACTCCTACTTTTATGTTCTACTCCTCTGCAGATGAAAACTTGAGGCCACTTTGCCCCAAGTTTTGTCACTATCAGCTTGTAAAACATTTGAAGTATTTGATTAGCTGAGGTGCAGAACATGTAACTGCTGCTGGTAACATCTTAAATTATTCTGGACTTTTTTGCAAAAGGGTATCTGTCTAGGCACTTAAAGGCAGTTGGTAATATGAGCAGCATATAGTTTACAGTTACAGCAACAGAAGTTAGAGAAGGAGGAATAATAAACAGGAAAGACTTTTTTTTTAAAATAAAATCCAACTCCACTCCATAAAAGCAGCAGAGAAGAAGTGTGCTCTCAAATGGGACTTCAATGTGGCCAAGCTAAGGACTTCTACAGGTGAGTCCTGGAAGGTCATAGGATGCATAGATGGTAACATGGAAGATGACATGGAAGCAACTGCTCAAGAAGTGACAGATGGATGTGTGGGAACATTAAAGAAGTGGAGCGGGTGGGGGAGAGACAGGAAACTGAACGAGGGAACATAAGTAAAGAAGGGCAGAATTATATAGAACTTTGAAAGTACTGAAAGGAGCTCAAATCTGATGCAAATATGGGTGGTGAACAGTAGGGGGAATACAAAAATAAGAGTGACAATTAAATCAGCAAGCAGGAAGGATTATTTTAACAGCTACATGTTAGGAAGTGAAAGAAGTCTCTATTCCTTCTGTCATAATAGACATGTCTAGAACAGAGCTGAAGATAGTGCAGTGGTTAAGACATGGCATGAAATGAGGCAGGGGGATACAAAAAAAAAAAGCATGTCTTAAGATGCTAAGAAAGCAAGCACCAGATTTATAGCTGACCTAGATGACTACAACCAATGGAATGAAGATACTAAAAAAAAAAACAAACAAACCTAAAAATCACACACCTGAATAATATAGAAATTGAAGACTGTATTGTCGGTAGCAGAAGACGACAGAAAACTAAGAATCTGGGACAGAAAGAGAACAAGAGATGAAACTTTGGCCCCACTGAAATAAATAGCAAAATGTACACTAGCTTTATTGGTATCTAGATTTTACAAAAGGAAATAATTTTTGGCCATTTTTCAGCTGATGATATGGTATCTGAGAAATATCATATGAATGACTGCCTAATACTGGAAAATTGATCTGGAGATATCATGGAGAAGCAGAATAAAATGTAGTTTCTGAACACATTCGTATTAGTAAGTTCTCATTAAATAACTGGGGGAGATTCAAGAGGTTATGAAAGGAGTTAATTATTTTTTCTGCTTTCCACCAACGGAGTACCAAACCTCAGACAACTTTCACTATTCACATCCTAATTTAAAGAAGGATTACTCAGTTTTAATTAACTGAGCGATGTTTAGAAACAAACAGGACTGCATTTGTGTCAGTCCAATAAAAGACTAGAATATGAACACTGAAAAATTTTGCAAATGCTCTGCTCTATATTCTATTCCAAAGAACTCTAGAGATTGGCTATAGTTTTACACTCCATTACACCTGCTGCAATCTTTAAAAAACAATTTGAAAGTTAAATAAAGGCAAATTTTCCACAACGGTCCAAATTACTACAAAGTCTGTTTTCCATTTGCAGAAGGTGAGTAGGCACTTCAAAGTCTGCACCTTCACGAAAGTCAGCAAGTCCTGATTTTGGAGATGTATTCAATGGCTCCTCTCAAATATTAAATGGACAAAGCCAGGCTAACTGCAAATAAAATATATTTGAGAGAGAACTAAGACCTATAAAAAGCAAGATTAACAACTCGTTCCACAATTAAAAAAATTCCCACTATTAAAAGCAGTTTTGTTTGGACAGCAATTCCTGTGTTTGCAACACATATAATATATTAGAATCAATAAAGCTGATCAGAAACATAAATTATCTTTACACAACTAGGATGTAATACAAAAATTGGCAAAAAATATAGCAAATAATGTTATTTCATAAATTGCCTGGTTTAACTACTCGTAGGGCTGTTGTTAATGATGTGTTTCAAGGGTTTCTCTTTCACTTTCTCTTTTACATATGGACTAAATCCCTGAGCTACTCATTTGTTTCTCATTCCCAATATTCTGAGACAATTTCTCACCAATTCAGTGAGTATTCACCCCAAAGAGCACTTCAAGAATTGGCTCTATTTTCTAACTGACACCTTTCCAAATGTGGTTGAGTTTCATTTTTGAATAGGTAAAAATTGAGAGCAGGACCAATAAAACAGCTTAAGAACGCACCCATTTCCACTAAGAGCCTGCATTTTTACATTAATGAGAGAAATACACTACATAGTTAATTTATGCTTTACATGCATATCTTAACTCAGATCATTAACAATAATTTTAAAATATTCATAAAGTTCTGTGGTTCGTGTAGTGATTATAAGTGTTATGAACACTGTCACCTTTCTACTCTTCAGTATCTTTAAGAGTAAGCTATCAATATTGTTCACGATGACTGCCGGGAATGCTGCTCTGAAGGCTGCTTTGCACAGGCTGCCTATGGCTGGAGCATGTTTCTGGGTTCTCCTGTGGCCTGTTTCCATTTCAAGATCTATGGTTCCATTTTCTCTGACAAGGGAGGTAAATTTACTGTTTAAAACATGAAGGGAGACTTAGAGTTCAATTATTTTACTTCTTAGTAATGTTATGTATTAATATTCAGAAAATACAAGAGTCTTCCGTGAGAGGCTTGTTTCTGTACCAATTCAAGTGAACAGAAAAATTATTGATTTTAACTGATGAGAATCGAGCCTGGGGAGAGGCTGGAATATGCTACACATTGTACTAAATAATTAGCAATACCCACAGATAAACTCTTTGATACATCACTTATATAATGTAATATAAATATTCTGGTCTATTTAGCAGATCTGACTTGTTGTAAGTTATAAAAGTTAAATAAAAGTTTTGTAAACTTTTATTGTTAAATACTGCTGAATCCATCTGTGTAGCATTTATTTGATAAAAATTATGTATTTCTGCTTCATATCAAGTCAAATTCAAACAAACTTTGAAAGATACTGTTCAATAATTTTGATCTAATTTTCTACCTTCTGTCATTTTACTCAACCTGCTTTAAAAAGCAGGAAAATATTTGTTGAGACATCTTTTTTTTTTTTTTGGTCCAGAATTTCTCCTCCTAAACTGAAATTAAGACAAGTGTTTTTAACAAAATTAGGCTGTCCTTTTGTAAAATTAGCTCAGCTTACTTTCTGCAGAAGCGGTACAGAAAGACATCCTTACAATTGATCAGAAGTGAATGTTCAATAGTTACCAATGACACAAGGGCAGTAGAGAGAGCGTAATACAATGGTGCTTGTGGCAACTAACTCCCCCCGCTCCTCCCATATTGTGACACATGTATAGAGTACTTAGCTCTCCCATCATATACAGGCAAACAGGTCAGACTTCTAATCAAAAAAACTTTGAGTATCATTTTCTGTGCCATTTTTATTCTGACGTTCATGAGTGGTCCGGAGCACGCTGAAATTGATGCGCAAGTTAGCCATTCTATGCACTGCACCTATTAACCTATTATTTTTCCAAATTTAGTTTAGGAAAAATAAATTAGTCGATAGAACAGAAGGTAACTGTTCCTCAACCACACCTGTTCACAGTCTGACATTTTGCTGTAAATAAGAACTTATTAGCATCGTATCATTTGAGACTGAACTGAACCAGTGTAGTCTAAGCATGCAATATGTTCCTTCCCTCTTCTGACAGGGCAGTAACTTGCAACAGAGAAATACACCTTAAGGCAGAGGTAAAGGCACCTGTAGAGCTGCCACTTTTCTTTCTTTTTCTGCGCTTCCAACGGAAAATGATGAGAGCACCCTCTCACTAGCAAATAACTAAAATCTATTACTAACTTTCCATTGTCTTCTAAGAGTTTCTCTCAAAGCAAAGGAAAACCATCATTAAAGAGAAACAGACAAACCAAAAATAAAGAACCACTGGAGGATATAAAAATCTGGAATTTTTTTTGATGAAGCTCAAAAGTTTCTAAATAAGATTAAGTAGACATGTCAGAGTGAAGATTACCAGGAGTAGATGTGACTCTGTTTTCTTCCCTTCCACACTTCATTTCATAACAAAATGAAGCATGAAACTATGTTCCAGATTCACATGTGAAATTACTGAACACTAAGACCTTGTCCTAAATAGGTGTTTATATTTGTAGGCTCATCTACACAGACGGTTCTCCCACCTACACACATCTAGATGGTGTCCAGACACTATGGCATTATACCAAATCAATGGTATTGTAACAGAATTTGCCCTTCCTTATGTATAAGAAACCAAAACAGGTTATAACACTATTTTGTCCCTATTGCTTATGAGACAATTTAATACTTCAAAGCACCACACAAACATTAACAAATTGTTCTGGAGAGTCTTTTATAAGTTACTCTACAGAAGTAAATTCTACAAAGTAGAAATTCTACATTCTACAACTCTACATGTTGGGACAATTTTTGTGCTTTCATTTCATGCACTGGGGAATAAAATCTTCATTTACGTGACTTCCAGCATAATTACTTCTGAGTGAATTAGTTAAAGTGAATAAGAAAACAGCAGAACAAGGCAAACGATGTCCATATCACAATACACTGCTTTTTCCCATTTGCAGCCTTCTTCACATGGCTGTGAATGAGGCCCCTCTGTGTGGGGGGCTGTCAAGGTATCTAAGTTTCAGCTGACAACTACGGACAAACATTGCCACGTAATTCCCCAGTTTTGATGTAGCATTACATACACATAATGAAAACTGCCAAAAGATTCATTTTTAAAGAAAATGACCCACTTTCAAAAATCAGCAGGTTTTTGTTCCAGGTGAAATATGAATATTTATATCTAAAAGTGATGATGCCAGAAGCAAACATTCCAGACACGATTACTGATGTGAACGTTTCACTTCCGCATCCTGAAGGACAATCCTCTAATAATTTTCCTAGCCCTCAGAACTATAAATTGTAGAGAGGGTGGCTATGTGTGAGGAAAACAATGAAAAATTAATGTCTTTTAGAACCTTAAAATGTGCATTTAATGATTTATATCAGGCCATTTAATAATTGAATTTGCAGTAAATCAAGCGAACTGGGCAAGTTTGGGTTTGTGGTTAACAGCTTTAAACCTGTTTCTAACTTTGCCATACATTAACAAAGCTTTCTCATTGGGCACTATGGTTCAGGCCAGCATAAACTTACTGCGATGACACCGAAATCCAGTTCAAACCTGAGATAAGTTGCTCAAGGACAGATTGATTTTAACAACTCTTAATACAGCATAGGTGAAGAAAATAAGCCGAGAAACATTACATCCTACCCAAATCTGCACAAAAACCCTTACATCAGGACATTCTTTCTATCTAGATCATGCCTTCGTTAAATTCAACAGAAAGTAAAACTGTTTGCCAGTCTTTGGTCAGCCTTCTTTGAACTGATCATCCTGCTGCAAGGAGCTTCAACTAAGCTTACAAACCCCCAGTTTAATACTAAGGCACGTTTGTTTGCAAAGTATGTATCGCTAAAATGTTGCATCTTACAATGTTTAAATTTACAATTAGCTTAGAGTTGTTTTTAACTGCTTTTGTGGGGAGAGGAGCAGGGGTCCTGCAGAAGGGTCTCTTTCTTCCCTTCCTTAAATACACTATTTAAGCAATGCCACTCCACAGCACTTGCACAAACATTACTGCCTAATGAAAAAGCTTTTATTGCCTTGTGCATGTTTTCCCTTGGAAGACCATAATATATCTGAAAGATTTTCCACACACAGGAAGGATTTAAACAACACAATCCTAAAAAAGAAATCTTTTGAAAAATTAGAAGACATACTGGGTTAATATTTATACATACCTAAGTCTATATGGACAGCAGGGTGCTTCCGTGTCCATGCCCATGTGTGTAGTATCAGACCGCTTATATTTAATAGTAACGTAGCTCTTTGCATAATCTAGGTAGTTTGTAAACAGAAATTAATGTCTCTTCAGTTACTTAGTTACTTGATGACATACTCTGAGCCACGTTTAATTGATCAGGGATCTGGCACAGAGAAGCAAAAGGCTTTTGTAAGTACATCCACTGAATGACAGGAAAGTACGAATTAGAATTCAGAGCAGTTCCTAACTTCCAGACTATGATTTTTTTTACCTACTCACTGAACAGAACGTGCTGCAAAAATGTTCCGTGAAGAGAGAATATGGTGAAATAGTAAGGGGAGAATACAGACAGTAAACATCTTTTTTTCCTTCTTTTGATAAACCACAATGAAGATGACCAAAACGGTAGTCTCCCCTTCCCCACTTGCTTTCATGAGTACCCTCTCAGTTCCTTCCTCGTCCCAAGCAACTGAAAATCATCCTGTGAGCAGCTGGGATGCTTTTGGGTAAACAACAGCAATCAGTGTATCATAAGCGTAATTAAATTTTAAACCAGCCTTTTGGGGACTCTAGTTAAACAGAAAGCCCACTACTTCCCTTTGTATTTTTATCATTACAACAGCACTAGGAATCAAACTTCCAAGAAGGCCAATGGCATCCTGGCCTGTATCAGAAATAGTGTGGCCAGCAGGAGCAGGGAGGTGATCGTGCCCCTGTACTCGGCCCTGGTGAGGCCGCACCTTGAATCCTGTGTTCAGTTTTGGGCCCCTCACTACAAGAAGGACACTGAGGTGCTGGAGCGTGTCCAGAGAAGGGCAACGAAGCTGGTGAAGGGCCTGGAGCACAAGTCTGATGAGGAGCGGCTGAGGGAACTGGGGCTGTTTAGCCTGGAGAAGAGGAGGCTGAGGGGAGCCCTCATCGCGCTCTACAACTACCTGAAAGGAGGTGGTAGCGAGGTGGGGGTCGGTCTCTTCTCCCAAGTAACAAGCGATAGGACGAGAGGAAATGGCCTCAAGTTGCGCCAAGGGAGGTTTAGACCGGACATTAGGAAAAACTTCTTTACTGAAAGAGTGGTCAGGCCCTGGAACAGGCTGCCCAGGGAAGTGGTGGAGTCACCATCCCTGGAGGTATTTAAAAGACGTGTAGATGAGGCGCTTAGGGACATGGTTTAGTGCGCATGGTGGTGTTGGGTTGACGGTTGGACTCGATGATCTCAGAGGTCTTTTCCAACCTTAATGATTCTATGATTCTATGATTCAAATGTGAGTATCCCTGCTCTGAAGGTTGTCCACATTACCAACCATCCATGTGCCCTCTCTACACAGCCGTAAGTGCGCTGATATGCCCTCTTTCACAGCATCTGGGGGAATACCTCCTGGCTCTTTATACTGAAATTCTTTTGACTCCTTCTCAATCAACTGTGCAAAATCTGGAAGTGTTTGCAGATAAGATAAAGAAGCATGTAAGTTACAGGAAAACGCTGGAGATCTTACATTATTTAGTGTGCATCCTTAACTACTGACTGGCATCCCCCAGCTCACAGTTAAGCAAAATTCACATTTGAATCCACATCTCTAGTGAGCAACCTAGTCAAGAATTAAATCACGTCACGTAACATGTATATGCAAGGACTATAATAGGATTCAGAATAAACTTTTAAGTTCAGGGGCCAACCCGCATCTAGGTCACAAGCCCTGTTACAGCAGGACAGTCCCTAATAGCCAAAGGCACACAAAGGAACCGATACAATGAGCAGACACAGCTGCCCAACATGAATGATCAGGTAGTCCCACTATCAACACAGCAGAGACCAAAGGGAAAGTTTTTGGTGGGAGTTTGAAGCGAGGCTAAAACTCACACCTCAAGCTGGACATAAGAAGGGCTTTAATTTCTACACCACCACATCCCTGAAGGTGAGAGAAGTATTATCACTGCAGCTTGCTAGAATGACTGGCATCCAGATTCAAGCTGATGTATGAGCAGGGACACTGTATTGCCATACCCCAGTTACTATCTTTTCACATTTAACAAACTACCTATTAATTTGCTGATAGGATTTCAGGCCCTAGCACAGGTTGCTTTTGTGTTGTATGCATTGTCGTGTGTCTTTCCCAGTTTTAGAACTCGCCTACTCTTCCAGATAGACGATGGAAAGAAACTACAAAGAGCCATTAGAAAACTATCACAGCAATGACTACAATGTTATTCAAAGTGGCTGATTAAAAGGGTAAGTGTAAAAAGATACTGTCCATGCTTAATACAGACTCCTAGCTGCAGCAGCACAGCTGAGCTTCAAATCATGCCAAATGCAGTGAAAGTTTGGTGTGTGGATTTGTATAGAAGTTTGTATAGAAACAGGAGTGTGAAAAATCCTGAGAACGAGCTGGGTTAATTCTGCAATAAAAATACACGCTAAAGGAACGATTTCTTTCTTTCATTAAATTCCACAGGCAGCTTTGCTATTGTGAAGTTTTACTGATTTCCCAGAGTTTGCATCTTGTCTTGTTTTAGGATTGCATGCATCTGTGTTTTAAGAGCACAAGTCAGTCCTTTAACAGTGACTTGTACGAGGTTATACAGTTCCTCAAGAGTTTTCAAACGCTTGAAATACTGAAGAACATTTCTAAGTTATTGATGCTTATCATCTATTATGGTTTGGTCCTAAAGTAACACCTTAAAAACTGACTAGTTGTTACCATACAATAGTAAACCGTTTCTGTAGTTATCTGTTGTAACTGAAATCCCCAATTTTTGCAAGCTTTAGCTAGCATTCAGCATGACAGATTATGAAGCCACATGCTACCCCATCATCTTTCTCTGTGTTTCTTGGAGGCTTCCTCTCTCTCTGCGTACACCTGCATGGGAGCGTATGTTCTTCAGTCAATTCACACACATCATTGAACAGCAAGAGCGCCTATCTAGGCCCACAGCAGGGGGGTTAATTAACTGTACAAAGGACAGAGCTAGCTCTAGAGCTATCTTTTATGTGTATACAGAGAATAAACAGAGCTGACACTCAAGGGAAAATGCAGTAAGTTTTGCACTCCTCACTTCCTCATAAAAAGACACTAATTTTTTAAAAAAAAATATACAAGTTTAGCAGCAGCTCTAGACTAGACCTGACTAAGATCAATCTCATCTCAAACACTGACACTGGAACACTCAGTTTAAGACTCTTTTCTGGAATAAGGACTGGAATAAGACCTTGCAGATGGACAAGTGAAAACATTTATCTCCTTGCCCTAGCACCTGCTCAGATCTACTGCAGTAATAATGCTTGGATGCACAAGAGAAAAGCACTGATTGCTTACTTTCACATAAAAAGTTAGCAGACAACACAGTAACAAAAACCGTTTGCATACAGCACCACTCCTCTTGGCCTTAGTGCCAGCAGACCTGCAGCAGTGTTAGTGCCCTGGAAGAGTTTCAGAAAAACAACAGTGTTTTCAAAACATCTTCCTAAAATGTTGCATTGGAGGGAGTTTTCCAGCCCAGGAAAATAAACTGTCAAATATATGAGTGAACATATTAAGACTGATGGCACATGCATTGAGTTCAGACAGGGATACTAAGTAATACAAATGGAAAAACAACTGTTATACTTTTATTCAAATAATGCAAGTCCAGGCCATCAATCCCTGTTGGGAGACTGGTATCACTCTGTATTCATGAAGTACATACGTGCTTTGAGCAGGAGGTTGGACTAGACAACCTCTAGAGCTCCCTTTGTACCTGAAGTTTTCCATTTACCATACCATAATTGGTGTTTTGATGGGGTATTAGCCCTGAATGCACATTACAAAAACAAAACTTGCATTACATGGTCTAGAGTGTACCCCATGCCTGAACTTCTCCATCTTTTTCACTTTCCTGTGTCATAACAATCTTATTTCTTATCACTGAGGCATAACTTGCTTCTGAGAAGCATCCTGTTGGAGTTTGTCTGTGTCTCTAGAGTTGATCTATGTGCTCTATTAACAGTGCACTTCGGGGGGGGGATATAACAAATGTAAACTAGGGTCAAAGGATGTTTCCTACTTCCTCCATGTAAAGGAGTGTATCAGTGAGCGTCTCGGAGTTTCTCACTCTTTAGACTGTGAGGATCTAGGTTGATGACAGGAGGAGACACTTTTCTTGAGGTTTCTTTTTCCATTGTATTAGTTGTGGTAGCTTGGTGGGGGAGGAGGGAGGTTTTTTGTTTTTAAGCTCCATTATGTTAGTCTTTGTAATTTACAACTCCCTTCTGGCTGACCTGGCCACTGGTTTGTCCAGAAACAATCTGACTGCATGAGCACACCAGTGAAAAATTATTGAACAGCATGTTAAAGTTTCACAGATGTCTTGCCTCTCAGACATCCTTACCCATCACCCTACTACCATATAAAGCAATTATGATGGGGGATTTGCAGGGGCCAGAGGAGCAGAAAAATCAGAGGCTGCCCTGCTTGGAAAAAGCAGAAAACCTCTTACAGGTATCTGCCCCAAATGGTAATTTTTTTTTATTTAATTTTTTTTAAATCCACACCTGTGACCAACTAAATCAGAATGTCTGTATTCTTATGCTTTAGCATTCTTTGAGTTTCTTTAGCATTTTTAAATGACCAAGTGATAAATGTCTTAATCAAGAATAACTGCTACAAACTGATCCAAAATATAAAGATGCCCTACAGCATTAGACTGAAGTTACCCTCTAGAATTCTTGATTCTGAAAGTGATTTTGTGTAAGTCATACATTTCTGTTAGAGACTGAGCTACTTTGAAACGAGTGCAGAAAAGTTGCCTTCCCTAGTAGCTCGAACCCTACATACATTTAAAGTCTAAAAAAAACCCACAAAAAATCCAAACAAACAATTTTACTATTTTTTATTTATGTTGAATCAATTTTGCAGAACTTAGAAGGAAAAAAAACCTTGTTCCAATTCATGCATAAAAAACAACCCAGCACTTTTTAACCAAGCTCCAAGTACAGGACAAATCCTCACTGTAGCTATGCCTGTAGCAAGACCACTGAAAACAAAAGCAGCTGTGGAAAATTCACATCCTTTTCATTAGAATTTAGGGGCTTCCTCCTTTTTCATAATTGGGCAGCAGGAGTGAGGATACACACAGTGGACTATCATTTGGGTCTGATTTTCTGTTTTCTATTAATAGTTTTATTCAAAGAGATTAACACATAAACAAAGGCTTTGACTTCATGAGATTTCAAAGACACCTCGTTGCTTTCTGCTTGGCCCCAGTGTATATGATCTACATTGAAACACTCAAGGCTTGCAACAGAAGTTCTCAGGCAGAATTTAGAAGTTCGCCTCTGACCAATTCAGTTTGAAATTTGCTAAATAAAAACTACAATGCCTTAGAATTCATGTTGCTCTCTCCTGTCAAACAGCTTCTAAAAAACCTCTCAGCTGTTCTTCCCATGTACAACTCAAGTTACACAAATTCAGATCTTCAACCGTTTTAGTTTTCTTTTTTGTGCTTCATCTTCATACTTCTTGTGTTAGGTTATACTGAAAATAGTATCAATGGTGACAAACCAAATGCAAAGCCTTAACAGAAGTTTTCCATGTGCAACTGTAACAACCTCCATCCTCTAAACTTAAATGCCAGTCATTCAGGTCTACTATCACAATGTGTTATGTCTGCTCCATGCATAGGGCTACTGTGTGGATTAGTATTCCAGTGGGAGAAGCAAGATAGACACAGCCTGCCTTCCCTTCTGCCATTCAGGAGTTGCAGGTACATTTACCATAACTGCACCCCTGAAAAAGGAGACTACCAAGCCACAGATTGGATTCAAAGCTGTGGTTACACAGCTGTTTAGTCCAGGATAAATTCAGGCAGCTGTCAAATGAAAGCTGTTTCACCCTTCCTTTGTTTCAGCCCTTCCTTTCTGCCACTACCCTTATGCCAAAAGCAGCATTCATTCAACTGCACGCGAGCCAAGTGAGCAAACTGGATCATGCTCAAAAACTAGCACATCTCAAGAGTTAGAATTCAGCCAGACAACTTTTTGACTCCAGTTACTGCACAGCAACACAAGCACTAATTCTGGCACAAGAGAAGGACAGAAGTCAGCAGTTAGACCAGGCAGGAAGGCAGGTCACTACTTCCACAGCAACAGTCTAATTTGAAGCTTAACCAAAGCGGCCATTACCTGCAAAACCACAAGGTATGGGATCCTAACTCAGTTTTGCCTCTGAAACATAGTGAATTTGGTGCCTTGGAAGGACAGTGCTGGAACCACTGGTTCCAGAGGAAGACAAAGTAAAGAAGAGGAACCTGACTTTCCTCACTCCTGCGCAATGTTTCAGTAGCTCCAGATAATGACACTACAAACTGTTATCATCAGCCCAACCACAGGATGTTCTTAAATAGATATTTCTTCAGCAATCTGCTTACGGTCTTTCAAAGACCATTAGGAAAAGAGAAAGAAAATAGCATTTTTTAAAAAGCAGGTTTGGGCGGTATTTTTAGTACAAGATGAACACTTATTAACAAAGCAGGTACTTCTCCAGTCTGAGTTACCAAAGGCCTGTTGCAAAAATAAAAGTACAAAAGCTTCTTAAAGAAATGTTTATCGTTTATAATGGGCAACACAGACAGAGATGAACTCCTCCTATAAATTATATGCCACACATCAATTGATTAAATGATTTATTGAAATGCGCTTAGCCCTACAAAATAAAAAGATTTCAAAACAACCTGTATTTTAATTCAGGCAAGGTAACATAATGCACTGGGGGGGGCAGGAAAGATGACTTTTAAGCATACTTTCTTATTACCTTGTTTCCTATAGAACTTAATTTGACTCCTTATCAAAGCAGTTTAAATACAAACATCAAATTACCTAGAGCCTTATAATAGGCAATCTTTGTTTCTTATGACACCACATTTGATGCCTACTGTCCTCACAGCTTTCCCAGCCCATTGAAAGCACAGGCCTGCTTTGGGGACATTACCCAGTTGCAAACCACCGCAGCGTACATCAGCGCAAACAGAATATGCACAAGGTGCACCATCCTTTCAGGTGTTGCATCCCACTCCACTCTCTGCAGTTTCTCCTCTTCGCTGACCTCCAGAAACAACAAGTGCTGCCAAAAGGGCTTCATCTCCAGGGAACAGGAATACTCTGAGTAGGAATGAGGTGTAGGTAAACACATGGCACAATTGGACAGCTTCCCTTAAAAGCAGGTATGAACGCAGTAATGAGAAACACTGAGCAAATCGAGATTAGATGGGCAAACAGGACTGCAACTGTTCTGAAGAGTTTAAAGTGTTTTTGGCTGCAACTGCTCTTATAATCCAAATCCATGCACCAGAGGCAAACTTTTCTCTTGGCATCAATAAACATCTCATGTCATGACTTCTTCAATATGGGAGAGTAAGCTACAGTCAGAGATACAAACGCTGCCTCTTCCCCCTCCCCCAGCAAGGCAGACAAAAGAGAATGGGCCAAGGTCCTACCAAGTCTTCAAACAGAAGTACACATACCCCATGATACCCAGTGATAAGAAAAAATACCCCAGTAACGCAACATCAACGTTAGTGCAAGCCTTCTCCTTCGAACCAGCTGCTAACAGGGCTTCCCCCAGGGCCTCTGCAGTCCTGCCTTCCTCTTACTTTTGGTTCAGAGACACACTCCTGTCCCTGTTCTGGTCCAAGTTAATTGCATTCATCTTTCAGCCTGACATGGCAGTAGTGATCCGGAGTCTTAGTGGAGAGTTTTATCAAGTGAGTCCAAGATTATTACAGCGCCTGGTATTTTCGCATGGCCTTAGAATTTGATGCTGTTATTAGACACTGTTAGAGGAAAATTTAACTTTGTAGAAATTTATACAACTAATTTTCAAAGTATTAGGTGGGGAGGGAGGGGGCAAGGGCTCTGTTTTCACAGATTTACTGGCTATCCCAGCCAGTCCAAGAGAGCACAGACACTCTACCCTGTGGGTTGGAGGAACAATTGTAATAAAAAAATAAAAACAGCAAGAAAATACCATCCACCCCCTGCATGCCTCAGACTGGGGTCAAATTTAAGTCCACAACCCATTTCTCCCCTCATACAGAAGTTTACGAGAGATTATGTGATCAATTAGTCAAACCTTGTCTTTTCAAGGAACAGACTTCAACTCAGGAGGTCTTAGAATATTTAATATGGTTTGAGACATGTAAGTAAACACAGAGAAACCCTGGGTACCATAAGTGGTAAAATGAACTTTTTGTCTCAGCATTTTCTAGTCTTAATCAGCATACCGCATGAGCAGATCATTAATATTTTAAAGGCAAATAAAGGATGTAATGAAATTTGGAGACATCTGACCCACTAAAATATTTTTGAAAGCTAAGGCTCAGAATGACTGTATGTGTGTCAGTTAAGTGGGTCTCCTGCTAACTCAGGAGAGGTCAGAAGGGAAGCTAGCTAACTGCTAAATACCATAATTCACATACTGTTTAAAAAACCCATTCCTGAATAGAGAAATTATATATACTTTAAAAGCTAGCAAAACAGCCACCATTCAAAGGTATAAATAAGTGAACTATGAAGGTGAAGGAGGAGATTTTATTACCTGCAAGGCTTTGAATGATCAGCGATTTTCATTCAAGCAATTTTTGAATAATTTGGAACCCACAAAGATTATTCCGAGAAGTACATCAAGTTTAATTCCACATAGCTAAATCCACATGATGTAAAACCCATTATGAAATGACGGAATAAAAAGTGTTTACATCACTTAATACAGCAGAAAGAGATAAGCAGGATAAAGAAAGAGGAAAGGGCAAAACCTATTTATTTACCCTTTACCTTCTAGAAGTGCTACATAGATTACTTAATATGCACTGTACACTAGTGCCAGTGCTTTGAGATCATGCCTGATTATCGTAGAGGATACAAGCCTAATAAATACTAACTCTTGTTCTGAAGGAATTTAGTTTAAAAGTAACATTTATATTCAAAACTAAAAAACAGAATAAAAGCAATGCAGTATTTCAAGTTCTAAACTCTCTTTTTGAACAGGAGGGCAATAACTGTCTCTTACTATTCAAATATAAACCCCAGCATATTATACATGGGGTTAAACCTAGCACTGCCATACTGCAGTCAAAGGTGATGTTACCACATAAAAATAAGCAGGTACACTGTATTAGTGTATCACATACTGCCACACCCCTGCTCCTGCAGGACCATCCTACTTAACACTTTGATTATTGCCTGTGTTCTTGTCAGAAAAATTAAGCTTTAGGGATATAGAACCTGACTCATTTTTATATTACCATAATGCACCTTCCTAATGCAAAGGATAAAAGCAATGCGTTTGGCATTTACTACAAAAACAAACACATAACAAAACTATCAGCTGCGTTTTTACCTGGTTTATCCAGGAAAAATGCATTGTAGAGCATCAGTAAGGTAAACCCAGCTAGCATAGCTGTTCCTAAAAATGTTTGGCTATTTATTTCCTCTCTTTTAAGTGCTTTAGTTTTATGACTGACATTACATCTAGCAATTTTTCGTGACTTCAGAAAAAATATTCTGCTTGCGGATCCATCCAGCTCGCAGGCTAGCTTGCCCAACAGACCATTTTGCTTGCCTGCAGTTGGTGCGACTGCTTGACTTCTTGCAGTGCCCAAACACATTGGCATTCTAACTGTCGATTTCTATGGGTTCTTGAAGAGTTTTCTCTTTATAGTTCTCCATGTAAGTAGGATTTAAAGGCCTTCAGATTACTCAACTAAGAAGAATAATAGAGACAAGGCTGAAAATTAAAATGGCTTCATATTTTAAATTAACTGGACTCTAGCCATAGGATTCCTTGGATTTTAAAATCTGAATTGACACTTGGTGAGGGCCTGACCCAATGCTCCTGCTAACAGGAGTAGCACATAGCTCTAAACTCTAAAGGGTGTAGAGAATATTCAAATATCCAAAGTAATCTACAAATTCAGAATAGCTCCTGAAGACACAACTTCATATCATAACTAAAAATGATCTCAAAAAGATCTTTCCATTAACAGATCAAAATTGAATTTGTAGTATCTGCATTTCTCATCTAACTGTATTGTATTTTGCTCAAAAATTAAGACCTTAGCAGAAATTTCATTCTTGACTGTTGAAACTCTGTCAAAAGCTATGCAACTACTTGAATGCATTTAAAAGTAATTTGGGAGAAATTATCAAGTCTCTCGCCAGTTCTCCATAAAGAAAACTGTTATAAACTCCAAATCTATTTTGTGATAGTCATGTCTAAGTGAATATTTAAAGGACATTAACATACACTAAGTTACATTTAAAGACAAAATCTTTCAATCATTCCCGTCTGTATCTATAAATATAAGTTAGTCTCAATAAATTAGTCCCATTTGCTTTTGAAAAAGAAGCCTAGTATCTGATTAAAAATGAATCTTTGCCACTTAAGCACTGTATTGTGCACCAAAATCCTTCACACAGTAACTTCTGAAGTTCCTAAAGCTATGTTAAAAGCAGATCTACAACGAATTTTTGTCCCAAATGATAGTACCTTGATAGGTAACCAAACAACAGGGTAGAAGTTCAAAAGAAGGGAATAATATTCAGTTCTCTAAACAATAGTAGAATTATTTGACACTTACACGATACCCAGTTCCCCTACAGAGGGTTTTTCCCTACAAGATATTAAAGCACCAGCCCTGGTCTGGTAGCAGAAGAAATTCTAACATTTAAAGCAAGATTTTGCTGCTTTTCATCCATTTGAAGTGGACAATTTCAAGACACTAAAGCATCCCAATAACTCATTTCTGAAGAGTCTCACTGTATGGAGTCTCACCTATCAAACCAGCCTTCAAGTGCAAGATTCCTGCATATTACAGAAGACAAGATGTTGAGAAAGTAGTTCTTACATGACAGGTAGAACTGAATCTTGGACAGCCAGTAAGCTGTTCTCATTTGAAAAAAACTTAGAAATTGAAAACCTTCTTCTGTTTTCAAGTTCCAAACAGAGAATAGTACCTTTAAGCCACACAATTTTAATTGCTCAGTGGACAAACATTAGAAGCTTAGTATTCTGAGCTGCTGTAAAACTGCTTCCCCCAAATGATTTACTCGGAGAATGAGATATTTCTGTTTCTTGAGATATACGACAAAATTCAGAATGAGTTGGAGAATTCGAGAACATAGTTTTGTCCAAGTTGATTGCTGAAGCATTGTCACCAGCCCAATGGTGCACGTGGAGCGTTTGATGCTAGAAATCAGGCACATCCACACCACTCTGAGCTGGCCACAACTTTAAAGGACAAAGCTCTGAAAAGCAGCCATACTAGAATGAAAATGAAGCAATTTATAAAGAGAGTGCATGGATATGGAACAAGACTCCACAGGCTTAAATACTGCCAAGTATTCAAATTTTCAGAAGTCTAAAATAAAAGGATAGCCACTCACTGTTCTGCAGGACCTTAAGCAGCTCTAAAGTGTATGTCTCAAAAATTCACATCACGTATTAGAGTTCCTACGTAATTTTTCTCTGTTTATTTTTAAAGGAAAAATAAGGTAAACAAGTTCTGCCTTCTATAAAGAGTACTAACACCATCACTGAGGTTTTACTTATTGGGTAAGGAAAAAGCTGGCTCATTTCTCCTTGCTACATAGGGCAGCCTGGGTCCAACTCTTTTACACACTAGTGTCCATTTACTATGACACACTGCCAACATTTTACTGAGGAAATCCTGAGCAAGAAGGGAAAAAAAAAAGGAATCACAACTACTTAACTTACTAACTCACCTCACCTAACCTTGAAGGGAGTTTACAGGACAAAGAAGAAATGCTTATCACAACTCAAGGGCTTTCTGCCTGCTAGCTTTCAAAAGTCTACTGTAAGAAGACACTTAGAATTTCTCGCTATTAAAAAAAGAAAGAATAGAACAAGAATTCGTTTCCATAGAATACATCAGGTAAACGTAGTAGGGAAAACAAGTCATGAACTCACAGAAGTTAACTGAAGCCTAATCTTCCTACAAGTTTTCTATAGTTAGTGGAGTGAGGGGTGGGCCCTCACAAAGGCAACACAGAATGGTAAGAATTAGGTTCCCTTGTCTGAATTGCCTCCCGGAAAGTACTCTCTCTCCACCTCTCTGTTGATCCCCATAGTAATTCAAACTTAATTCCAGCAAAGCTTCCGTCAGAATTCTGCACTTACCACTGCCTAAATCTACCTGCTGTTACAGTAAGGGGGGAAAGTTGAGAAAGACACCTTGCACATCAATACCAGTTTTGACAGACTTAGCATGAAGGAGGAAATAAGAAAAGCTCAGAGAATAATGGACCTAATTAAAACAAAAAACACACCAAGAAAATCTACATGCTATCTGGCCTCCACCACCTATCTTCCCTAACAGTGAAGCTCCCCATCAGGTGTCTCTGCTAAATAGTTACTGCAATGCAACAACAGGGGAAAAGTTACTCTAAAGAGATTATACACTTTTTGGAGTTTCTAAAAATCAGAGTAAGTATTTTAAAAGTTAACCCAGAAATGAGTACAATACTGAAAGAAACTGACTATATATAATGCCCGCAAATAGGCAAATTCACATTGACTTGACCCACATTTGAAGAAAATACTCTTAATTATTTCTATGGACAGAAAATGTATACCAAGTTATAATCTCAGTGAATACCGATGTTTCCTGAGGATGAAGACTGCATTCTCTCCCTACAACGGTGTCAATATAGAAAAGAAAGCACAGAGATTTAGTGAAACCCCATCAAAGGCATTCTTACCCTTTAATCCTTAAGGTTTGTTCTCTCTTTAAGTCCTTCAAGGCCCAAGCCTATCACAGTCACCACAATAAAATGGGAAAAAAACCTCATAGTGACTAGAGCAGTAAGGACAGATAACAGTTATCCAAATAGAAAGATCAAACCCTAAAATAAACTTTTACAAAAATTGTACATCCATTTGGCCCTCTCATGCTTCCTTAATATGCCATCTTCTCTCTAAATCACTTCCAGAAAGGCCTATCTCCTTTATTTGTCCAGTGTCCATCACAAAGGACCCCCAGTCCACCTGTAAAGGCCAGTATAATTAACAGAAACCAATTCCAAACTGGCACTATGGAAGCAATGTAATATATCACGTTCACCTTGGTCCTTTTCAAAAATAAGCATGAGGAGTTGAACTGGGTGGTTCCACAATGCACTATCAGGGTGTAATGTGTAACCCGTATGTGGAAAATACCACCTAATGCTGACTACCCTAGTCAGTCTTGTTCCTGGCATAGTACCGTTAAATAAGATAATCTTTACTAATAAAATTTTTTAGCCCGTAGCTGTACTACATTCGGTAACTCATGTGCAAAAAAGCACAATTTCAGGAAGTGGCTTATTTTCAAATCAAGTAACAGGCAGCAGAGAGCAAAGACAAGTTTTTGCTTGTATTCTAAGCATTAGACACACTGTCTTTCTCTCTTCTCCCAAAATTCAACACAGTTTTCAGAAGAGCTGGGGACAAAACAACTCCTACAGGAACTAAAGATCCATAAGGCTTTGAGAAGCAGATCCCTGGGCTTGATTCCCCTTCTAACACTGATACACTTGGAATAAATCAAAATACTGCTTCTGTGGCTGTGAGGTTGTTCCACTGAGTCATGCAGAACAGAGCAGAATGGGCTACTTTAATCTGTTTTCACTTATAAAAATTCATTAGTAGATTTAATCCCCTTTCCCAGCTTCCAACTAAGATGCCTTTAAGGGTGCTATACAAAACATCCTAAATCCCAGTCATCACAATCTGATGTTTCGCCTGTCTTTCCTCCAAGTATAAAAAGAAAAAGGGAATAGTAGGCCTTGTAATAGCTATTGATGTGTGAGGATGTCAAAACATCCAGGAGCACCTAATAACCAACTCTTGCCATCAGAAGGGGATTTTCAAGGAAATACTGTAGTTTAACTGCCCATTTTTCTATCTACAATGTTGATTTTCAAGCACAGCAGGCTATTTTGGAGTTATGCCCTGGCTTATATGAAGATGAAAGATGTATCCAACTAGGCTCAATTAAAAAAGTTCTCCAGCTGCATCCAAATCTGGCTTAAATACAGCATGAACTCAAAAATTAAAAGTTGAGCCAGAAAATGAGTGCTAAAGGAAGGGCAGCAGGAGGAAGGTGTGGAGGCTTTTTCTTTTTAATGATATCATGAAATGGTCACTTCCATTTCCTAAATTAAGTTACTCCGGTGCTAATGTGTATTAGATATGCAAAAATTAAGTTCACAAACCAACAGCAAGAAGTCTAGGTGGAGTTACATTAAGAGAAGAATGGGAAATCCAAGTTTAGATGCCAGTATGGGTTTAATCATGATTTAAGCATTACAAAAGGTCTGAAAAAGCTTAGCAATATTTCAGTCATATGCAAATGATTATAACATCAGATTTGCAAAAGAGTTTGGGGCAAAAGAGGCAGCAGGGAGAGATGAATGCACTCTGCCTATCTACAATCATCTGTACAACATTCAAAATTTGTTTCAGCCAGTGTATCTTGAGAATATGAAAGATGATAACTTAATGAGAAGTCATTATATTCACATTTTCACACAATATTTGGATGCAAATTAAATAAATATCAAAGACTAAAACAGTAAGCTCATGCAGATTTCTCAAACAAACATTCACCTTCTAAACAGGTGCTGTTCACACTGATCAGAGGGTTCGAAAGGGTCTGATGATTCACAGAGGGAGTTAACTGACTCCTCCTTACGTCCAGATAGACCAGTATCTTTTTGACAGGAAAAACGAGTGACTACTTCAAACCATCTAAGAAAGGAATCTACAAGTAGTCAATTATGGAAGGAGACAGAGCTAAATGTACCACTACAGGGTTTCATTATTAAAACCAAATTCTGGGAAGGTGCAAAATTGTTTTTCATATATTTTAAGACTGCTTTATAAACAGTTGGCATAAATGGATGCTTGCAGTTACATGGAAATTAGCCTATCTTTATCATTCATGCCATTTACTTAAAAAAGATAGGTGTTTAGTAGTATGTACCGTTCTGGATAAACAATTGGAACTGAAATTAAGCATCACCTGCCTCAAGTTATTAGTTACTACACGTTCATATGGCATATTTGCACACTTCCTCCATTACTGACAGAATAACTGGCATTTTAATATGCCCTTGATGGATCTTGGGGAAAGCAGGGATTAGAAACTTCAGACAAAACTGGCAGGAGTGAGAAGTGAGTGACTTCATTATTTATTTCCAGATTTTGAGCCCTAAAGTTCTCGTGGTGTATTCATTAGGTGTATCAACAACATACAGGCATATCTTGCCTACCTTCTTATGCAGAAGCATTTAAAACTGCTCTTTCCTACCCGTTAACTGTACCCAGTTTCCCCCCTGCCCTCTAGCTTTCTTGTGCTTACTTTCTTCTCACCAAAACACAGCCTTTCATCTTTCCAGAATATGATGGAACATGTTTTGGGTACAATTTTCTGATAATGTGTTCAAAAAGCCTCCATAAAAATTCACCTTTACTATGGATGACAAGTGTTCAAGAAGAACAGTCTCACAGGATGAATTTATGCACATTACCAATCTTTTCACTACTCAGTTACGGTACCTGAAATAAATACAGCAACATTAATGTTTAAACCTATTCCTGACAGTTTTTGAAGTCTTAAATAACAAGTTTCCTTTGTCAGTCTAAACCACATGTTTATATTTATTCAACAAAACCATGGTTAAATTACACTACCATTCTTAAAATCCCTCTAAATCCCCTTTCCCATTACTTGCTATTTAGTGGCAAGGTTAAAAGGAGTCTCACCCTGAACATACAGGATTTAGAATAACCTGAACTACCTCAATTTGCTGTAAACTTTAAATACAAGCAAAAGTCACTAGATTTGCCTATTCATAATAATAGAGATAAGCTTGCTTTTATAGTGTGCATTTTTTCCGATGATATTCTACAGTTTCAACTATTCTTCACAGTAAAGTATGTTAAACTTTTTCCCCCATGGAAAATAAAAACACAAGTATCCCTATGCTAGCAACTGGTTTTGAGTACTTTTTCCTATAAGCGTATACAGCTCTTCAGAAATGAAAGTAACAAAGGGATCCACTTTATTCTTTCCATGTCAAAAGCAAATGCATTAGAATACGAGCCTAGTTTTCACAAGACTGTTTTCTTGAAGATTCAATGAATTTCACTGCAACTACAGTAAAAGACATTTTCATTTTATTTTCAAATACAGGGGGAAGGAGCCATGTGATTTCTTTAGTATATGCTTATCACCATCACCTTTTTACCAAAGGTCAAAAGACTATTCCTGTAAGCTTTCTTCCACATATAAGGCAGAATGTTGCTCCAATTTTTCCAAGAAATTGTGATAAGGACAGATGTAGAAATTCCTCTGTATTTGACATGATATTGCTAAAAAGCATTTTTTTGCTGCCCACTTATTTCTTTACATTTCTTTAGTCAAATAAATATGACCTCTTTCTTGTCACTGGAAAAAAGTACTGTTATGATACATACTCGATGATGATATATCTGCAAGATCATATTACAATTTTTTAATTAACTATGGAGGGAAAGAAGCAGAAAAAAGGTGTTACTTCAAGATTACATCCCTCCTGCTCCTTTATGTTAGCCCTGCTCTACCTCAATCTTTCACCAGTGTCACTGGTAACAATCTCCATCCCACCTCCCCAAAGTAAAAAAAGTACACACTGGTAAGCTTCCTCATGGAAAAATTCAAGAATACATTCTTGATGTTTTTTACTGTAAGGAGTACATTTAACCCAGACAAAAGCTGAGTAGTGATAGGTAATTGTGGGTAAAAGTCTACAAAACAGAATGCCAAAGGAAGACACTATCGTAGAATACTAATAGAAGACTATTACTTTCTTACAAAGATGTGAAAATGTAATAAAAAAAACAGTGCTACATAGCAACAGAATTAATTCATATTTATAACCCAAGCTTAGATTTGGCAATTAAAACTGTTTTGCAAAAAGTTACTTTTGACTTCTGTTTATTAAGAGAGGGATGTGGGAAGAAAGAGGAAACCAGTTTTAAAACCAATGCATTCAGAGTTTCCAAACTGCAGCACCCTCATTTATAGCTGAGGAACAAGACTGTTAAACTGAATTCACCTTATTGCCCCCAGATTAGAAAAATAAGGTAAGCATGGTTTAGAACTCCGTGGTAATGACATAAAGAGACTAGCAGAGGAGAATAATCGTCTGAAGGATTCATGTTTACTGCCCTTTAAATGCCAATTATCTTCAAATAAGGTTTTTCTCTTTTTGAAGCTTTTCTTCCATACGATAACGCAATCAGCATTCTTTGCTCCATCATCTCTCAGGTGAAATAAATCAAAGCATGTATTTTCACCTCTTTCATATTTTCGAAAAACACAAATATATGACATACCTTATGCTGTAACAGTTTAACCCTGCACCAGCTAACAAATTTCTTCAGGTTTAAGCCTACACGCTGCACAGCCTACTTGCTTTCTTTTTGTACTTTGCCAGATCTCTTCAATTTCACAAACTTCTGAACAGAGCTGTCATTATTAATTCTCAGCAAGAAACCTAATGAATCACTGCAGCTACTGGCAGCAAGTGTCGGCACTACTCTCACAATGCTTCAGAACTGGAGACAAGTCCTAAAGCAACTAAAAGCTTTTAGCTAACCTACCATTGACTTGGTTCTTGCACAAGTCTTCACGCAACTTCATTAAGTAAGAGAGCAAAGAAAAAGGGTACGTTAGGCTGACATAATATTTCAGAAGCCAGAAATATTTCAGTATTCTGCCTCTTTAACACCAGGGTCTCAGCTCCACACCACTGTCTCCGAGTAGGGACACGACACAGGCTGGAACTTCAGTTTTTCACATTTCATTAAAAGCTTATGAAACAGTGACAATTATGCCTCCCATAACTGTCCACAGTGGAGTCAGACCCTCAGAGTTTATTCATCGGACATCAGACATCAAGACTACTTACTTGGCTCTAAACAAGAGTACAGATAACACATGTTGCACTCCTCCTTAAGAAATGCATTGCACAATGTAAAGCGTTTATTTACTATGCAAAACTGCACATTTCTCCATGCTGTGTGAGAATTAAATTGTTGGATAATATTATCCCCTTAAATAATTGATAATAATTGTTTTCCTAAAGAGACACGAAAGTGAAAACAGAAAAAAGGGCTTTGTTGTAGTCTCAAAATGCTGCTCAACTCTGCATTGCTAAGCCACAGATGTCTATACAACAGATTCCGACAAATAAGAGGGAGTGAGCATTCCTCTGCATTGGGAAGTTGTGGGGTTTTTTTCTAGAATTCACATTTGCGATGACCATTGTATTTTAGCAGCCATACTACTTTAACAACACTACCATCTGGGACACTGGCAGCTCTGTGGTCCAGTGCTGGGTACGACAAAACGTTTAAACTTCAACAATCATAGAGAAGCTCACTGTTCTACTGATAATCAAAACCATAAAAATACAAAGAAGGAAACTGGAGTGTGACTTCATATTGACTGTATTCGCCATGTGGTAGAAGTGAAGTCAGAAACTTATTTTTCAAAGTCTTTTGGAAACTTAGCCCACGTTCATCCCATGAACAAGTGCGCTTTAGTACTTCGAGCTGTAATTTTCAGCAGAAAAGATACAGCTGAATTTCTGGTGATGGGTAATTTAAAATACATGTTAGTATAGACCACTCTGTAACATAACTTTAAGGAGTTACGAATCCAAGTTTAAACATTACAGTAAGATATACTTACTTCTTTCTTACCTTCCACTCACTATCTCACTGCCTGTCCCTGCTGATCACGTGAACTGGTAGTCAATATGACTTGCTTCGTGGCATCAAGACAAGCTAATTTTGAAATTACCATGGGCCTCCAGAGCTTACCAGAGAATTCTGAAACCGCTTGCTGTGAGACATAGCCACATGCAGGGGCTCATGCTGGTTTTAGAGAATAAATCATCTTCAGGAGATGCATGCCATCACATCAGCAAAACCTCAGTTTTTGTTGAATTAGTATTCTCATTAAAAAATCATTTTCTTTATTATCCTTATATGTTCCTTCCTAGATTCACTGTTCCACTACTAAAACATACTATAATTTTTTAGTAAACAAAATTTCTAGGTAAGTGTTAATCACTGTCTGCCCATTTTCTTAGGAAAGGTAATTCTCAGAACACATGCAGATAACAACAGATGAATGCAGGTATCTAGATGTGACATTGATGCATAACTATATTCTTACTTATGCACATGTTCTAAAATGTTTCCCCTCTTCAAAGGTATTATCTGTTGACCTAATTTGGTTCTGTTGTTGCCACCATAGCAATACAATTAAGCTTAAAAACTGTGTAAAAAACTGTAAAAACACACAACTGATTTTCAAATTGTCTGTTAGGTACCCATAACTGACAAGAATTTAGTTGGTCTAGACACGAAGAAAAATTCCAGCATACTCATCCAGATGCACAGTGTGGACCAACTAAGACAAAATCTGAAGATTTGCCTAAACCAGAATGGTCTGGTTTAGAATAAGTTTCAAGATAACAATAAAGGAAGGGACAGAATTCATTCATTTTCCCAGCTCCCTTAATATAAAACGTTAGTTTCACTCTAGAAAAATTGCTATAGCTTCCACTGATTACACTAGTTGCTTGTTTGATAGACTCACAATAACTCATCCCATCTTTTGTTGAGAAATCAAATAGAAGTCCAAAATGTCTGGTTGCCCACACTTATTTTTGCACTTAAAATTTAGCAGCTCTCTTGGAAGCTGGGAAAAGAGACATCTTTAGAACAGGGTGTTAAAAATACATCTCTGTTTCCCTACCTGTTTCTCACTCAGAGCTGTGATTTTGGCTTGAAGTTCATGAAGCTGTTTCTTCAAATCAGCGTTCTGATTAGAAAGAAAAAATATCTGTGAGAAAGATATTCCATTTGTTAACATAGAGTAGTAGCAGGAAGGTGGTTTTTTCTGTTTTTTTTTTTGTTTGTTTGTTTGGTTTTTTTTTTGCATAGTTTACTACAAATACAGCACCTCTGGATGTACAGCCAATAAAATTCAAGAGGCTCAACAAAGCCTTACTTAAGTCACTGAGTGCAACGATAATCAGAGGACCTTTCTAGCACTCAGAGAGACAACCCAGTTTGGAATGAAGATTTCGTTAAAACATCCATTAGTGCTTACCGCATTTTAAAGCACATGTAAGTTAAACAAGAAATGCTTGTTAATATGCTTACCGCATTTTAAAGCACATGTAAGTTTGATGAAAGTACATTTCATCAAACTTACAAGTTAAACAAGAAATGTTTGTTAATACGTAATACAACACTATCATATTGTATACGATAGTATGCAATGGTATGTTACCTAAAGCATTCTTTTCTATGCTACTTACGCAAAGACATTATCATACATTTGACCGTGTAGAGCATCAGCAAACATATCTGTTAAATCTTAATTGACACACGTCAAATGAAGGCGAACATATTTAAGTCATCATTTCCATGTGTGCTTATGCCTTAGACTGTATTTCAGAGAATTACATTTGCCTTAGCACATCATTCATATCAGCACTTTGCTTACAATAGCACTTGAAGTTTAAGATTTGAAAGCCATAAGCATCACTATAAAGATGCAGTCAGAAAATAATTTTTTACCAGGAATATTTCTTTCCTACTAAAAATAAAGTAAAATTAAAAAAATCTGTCCTCAGTTTAAAACCTGTGAAGCTCTGCAGAAACGTTGACAGGGAAGTGAGCTTCCCTGCATTTTTCTCTTTTTCCCCTTTTTTTGTTCTCATTTATGTTGCAAACTCTTTACACTACATTACGCAGGTTTGCTGTGCTACACAGAAATATTAAAACATAGGACTAATATTGTTACAGGAACTTCATGCTCAGGACAACTTCCCTATTTTTATATTCCTCCATTCAATTTTGAAATGCGTTACAATCTCAGCTTGTAGATAGTCTTCTCCAATACACACACAATTCTAGCAAAACCAGATATTGACCAGTCATCCTTCCTTCTTCTAGATTCCACTTAATAACGCGGGCTAAAAATACATTAAGAGCATTGGAAGCAGGGACCAGATTTACTCTTCCTGGCTCCAGGAACTTTGCATGGCTGCTTGCAGCATGACCTGGCTTTCAGCAGATACGAACTGAAAGCAAACCACTCTGCAGGCTAATTGTTAGCAGACTTATCCACCAAGTAAGAGTAGCAGACCTTACCCAAATCCCATCAGAATAAGGAAGTTCTAGAAAGTAGATTTTTCCAACACCACCCTACTCCCTCCTCATCACTCCCTGTCAGGGGTCTAACTACTTGACTGTTACAAAAAGCTGTCTTCCCACTCCACTGAGCTTAGAGAAATATATGCTCACAAAATTACAGGGCATTTAGTATTGTATGGGGATGGAAGCACTTAATAGCAAGCCTCAAGTGAGCTGCCTTTATCCCTCTACTCAACATTTCAGACGGGTTAGAGAACTCCACAGGACTCCCCATTCAGCACACTGCTTAACTGCTGTAAAGGTAACCCAGTCTCCTTACGCAGTCATTGGGAAAGGGATGACTTCTGCTGTCTATGCAAGGAGTCTAGTTATCCAACTTCAGTAGCTCTGAAACATCCCAAGGCCAAGTGCCCACTCTTCGGACACTACAGTGCTGAAGTTGGATACCCGAGACAGGCAATCTGAACACAGCCTTAAGCTACATTCTTTATTTGAACGAAATATCCTATCTCTTCTTGTACAACCGTGAACCTTCTGATACTCAAAAAAGAAAAAAGCGAATTCTAGTAACGGCAGATTTTATAAAGAGCAGCTTCCAATAGAATCAGAAACTTACTGTGTGTTTGAACTGCACCATGGCCCGCAAGAGTTGCTTGATTTAAACTATTAAGAATGTGAGGCAAAAGGTTCCATAAAGGCAAAATTTTTGGTTTTGTTTTCAACTATCCAACAGTCATTGTTTAAAGACTTGTTCATAATAGTTTTCTTCTAAACATTGTGTTAGCAAGGAAGAACATGAGAAAGAAATATCTAAAATTCTCAAGCTTCATGCACTGTTATTTCATGTATTTTTAAGGGTAAGTAATGCAATATAAAAATAAATAGTTACCTGCGGATCTTGCTTCATTTGGGCAACCAATTTCTAGAAAGAAAAAAGATACAACAATACAGTGAAGATTTTCATTATGGATCTTGTTGAACAGTTTAAAATTCAACATTTTTGAAGAACCTTTGAAAAAGCAAAATATTCAGTTTACAGCATTTCAGTGGCAAGGCCTGGAATCCAGTATTACATAATTTCCAAACCCATTCTTATTAATATAGTAAAACTACCACATTAAGCCACCATTTTTGCTCCTTCTCCTAAACAGCTCTTGAACAAGTGATGCCTTTTAAGGACAATTTAAGCCAGCTGGGTAAGATAATCTAATAGCTGTGTCTCCTCTAGAACGGCTGCCTTCTTTGCTTGCAGTCACAAGAGACACAAATCACAGAAAACCACTGCGGGCACAAAAGCTGTTTGTATATTCAAGAGCAGAACATTTCAAGTACTAAGGGTCCGCCTGTGTGTTGGCTTGGCTGGTACCACATGGAAGACCCATGTGCAGAAGTATCTTTGCCACTTTTCTCCCTCAGAGGGAGATTGAGATCATTGTAGAAGAGACACCCTCCACATCCAAGGGAAAGCAGACAGATGGTTACCATTCACTATTCTTCCTCCTTCACTTCCTTCAGGCAGCTGCAGGAGAATGCTGTCTATTGCTAAGCAAGGGAAAAGTTACTAGGCTGTCACCAAAGAAAACCAGAGCCCAGAATGAAGAGGCAATGTAAAAAAAAAAATTCCCAATTTCTTTTTTGGTTACAGCCACGTTTATTCATCACGTTGCCATGTCTCTTCCACACATGCAAGGAACAATGGAAAGTCTGTACTTTCTTCCCCATTTGCTCATCAGAATCAGGAAAAGGAGTGAGAAACAGAAGGACAAAGCAAGCAAGAAAAATAGATGTTTCATTCCACCTGCATTGATACCGCTCAGAGAATTCAGGCTTTGTCAACTAATTATCTTTAAAAATTTATGTCATTTCACGTCCTAAAAATGGTATTAATCAAAAAAAAAAGCGTAACACAAAGATAATTTTGCATCAGACCACAGATTTACCTGCTGCATTTTCTTTCTAGTACTAGCCAATAGTAAACAGAAGCATCAGCATGATGTCTATGTTGGACAAGCATGGAGTGTTATCACCCATCTTTCAAAAATTTACATCTCTGATGTCTTCAAAGATTGTGTCTCAGGTTTAATAGCTAGTAACACACTTTTCTTCTAATAGCTAGTAACACACTTTTCTTCTATTAGTCTGCCTTAATTACTTTTTGAACACAGGAAAACACTCAAGATTCTGTGACAATAAGTTCCATTACATAAGGACACATGTAAAAGGACCTCATTTTTCTCTTGAATCTGCCTCCTGATAATGCAAGCATGAGGGGCAAATAAGATTATGGAAAACCAGTCTTGACTCGAGTCAAGAGGAGTTGGACGCGATGATCCTTATGGGTCCCTTCCAACTCGAGATATTCTATGATTCTCTGACTGTTTCTCTATTAATTTTCTTCCTACATTTTTTCCACACCACATATTCCCCCGTCAGTCATCGCTTCTCAAGATTGAAAGTCTCCTCATGCACGAATCATTCCACTGCTTTGTTCACTCTTAGCGCTCTTCCCTGTACTTCTCTAGTTCATCTCTATCATCTGGAGACAAAGTTTAAAACTGCATGCAACACTCAAGTACGCTGTACTGCAAGAACTCCTTCCGCAGTGCTAATAGCTAATTCACAGCCTGCTATTGCAGATGTAAAACCAGGACTGTTTTTCCAAAGTGCATCACTTGGCATTTATCTACACTGAATATTGTTTCGTCATCCCACCATTCAGTATCACAGGAGCTAAGATGCTGTGTTACCCTTTTGCTTACATGCTTAGCTTATTTTTCCTCAGTGCTTTCTGCCACATCAGAGTTTGACAAGCAACAAATCCGTTAGTTTTTTATACAAAGTGCTTGTACAGACGCAGTCATAAGACAATACAGCCAGTGACTGCAAACTGTTCATAAAGTATTGCTAAATTTATGGGTATCACAATACCGTGTCATCCAATCATAAGAAAAAAAAAAAAGTTCTTTTGCACTGACCCCAAATGCAAGCTAAATTTAAGATACTTTAAAACCTACTGATATTTTTGCTATGAAACGAGAGAAGGAAAAGGATGTTTTAGGTTCTTTCTACACATCAGCTCGAGGAGTCATCCATGAAGCCCAACCCTTCTGTGAGAATAGCTAAATATAACTCCTTTAACACCTCTTGTGATCAAAACTATGAAGAGCAGACTGTTTCAAAATAACCCTAATTAAGTCAATACAGTAGCAGAATTAACTACTTAGATTTGATGCATCTCTTCTCAGGACAAGCAATATAGCTTTGACATGGAAGATACTTGAATATTTAAGTTGTACTCTAATATAGCAAGTGACCTGGTCAGACTTCATTTATGGAGGATTCCTCGATCATCGAAACGAAACAAAAAAAGTAGCTTCTTCTAAACAACTAAGCACCTCCTTTGGGTCCTTACAGGTAGTTTAAGATACACTTTGGCAAAGCGGCAGCATCAAAGCTTCAGACAGAATTCCGGAGGTGAACTGGAATAGGCCAGAAACAAGGAGCTATTCTACAAACAAAAATACAGTTATACTGAGCATCACTTTCTACAGCTATGTAAGCAGTCACAGGTAATGTAAGCGCTGCATCAGGAAGCTGGGAGGCTTTGCTCAGCGTGCAGAGCTGAACTCTCTATGCTCATCATAGACGCCTGTCCACCACTTACAAGGGGACGACAACCTATGACTGTATGAGTGTTGGCAAGCTTTTTTAAAGAGTCGACAGAAAAACAAATATTAGATAAGTAAAAGATGACAAGCGAGACAATTCTCCAAAAATCCTGAGCACCGCCAAAAGAAGGGATATATTGTACCTCTTTAAGTTACAAAATTCAAAAGATACACAACACAGTTCAAGCATTTAATTTGAAGATTTCTTTTTTTTGTGCCAAACCCAGCTTCATTTCTATCAGCGGCCATTTGAAGAGCACAGCAGTAACCACTTGCGCACAGTTCAAGAAAAGTTTACTGAAACACCCAACATGTTGCTGCAAGTGTTATTTTCCACTGTAAACATTTAGACTTGTTCTTAGCCTTAATTATGGGAATATACAGTATCTTGGAAAAAAAAAAGACAACCTTCTGATATAACGGCTTGTCTAGTTTCACCAACTAAAACCAAATTTAATTAAAGTTGGTTTCAGTGCAGAGCTCACTTTTAATGAGGATTGGGCAAAGCTAAGGCAAACGGTCAAAAAACCTTGAAGTTGTTAAAAAAACCAAAACAGTCTTTTTGGACATTTTCCAGTCTTCATCCCTGTTCATCATCATAATTATGAACAGATGCTAAAGATTATTCAAAATTCACAGTCTTAAAATTTTTAGTTAGCTTAGGCATAAAAGGGAATGAAGATACACACACAAGGTAAATGCTGTTACACAAATACAAGTATGACTAGCGTTCTGACCACCATACAGCAGATAATATTTGAAAAAAATACTTACGGACTTTAAAACATTTTAATGCCTGCAGCAAAATAGGTAATTTCTGGATTTCCTTACCCCCATAACAAAACTTCATTGAAGTTTTGAATGCAAGGGCCTTGGAGTTTCTGAGAAGAGCAAAATACTTGTCCATAGTTCTGGAAATTCATCTTTAGCTTTTTCAAGTTTTTCCCCCTAGCTGAAAGTTGTATTTTGTTATAGCAGACAGCTTAATTTTACTAATCCACCCATTCAAGTTCTTGCACTATGCTCATCATTGCAGCAACTACTGAACAAGTCATCTAGAACACTTCTTTAGACAAGTCACCAGGTAATTTGGAAACGTTTTCCAAATTTTATATGATGGGTTACGTTGATTAGTGTAACCTATCATATATTTCTTTTATCCACTGTGTAACAGTTGTGAGTTTCAGATACCCAACAGAAATACTTTGAGAACTGTCTTTAGAAAAGGTCTCATTGATAAATTTAACACTTCAAGTTGGCAGCTACTCTGTGTTTATGGCTGTAACAATTTTGTTCCAAGAATTAATAGGCATATGTCCTCTTACATTTGCTAAATTAGGTTTTATTATTATTATTATTATTTCTCATTTCTATTGTAATGGAATGGCAAACTGCAACTCTACTGCCATATGGTATCGGATAGGCTACCAGTAAAGAGACCCAACACGTAAAAATTTCTGAGCCCAAGCACTACGACGTTTTGGTTAGCAAAACTATACAATTACAAGTTTAGAAGGTACTAAAGTAGAAGACGCTCCAGAAAAGAAGCGCCAGATGAGACTATGCAGCACTACGCGCATTTCGCTTGAAAGTTCCTCCACCATATTCTTCCATTACCAACTGAACACTGAAGTTGGCTTCAGAACATGAGAAAAACCTTCCAGACAGAAGTTGCTGAACATAGAATTTTCAGAATGTTTTTATCACTGCTACAAAATATTAAAAAAAAAAAAATCCCCACCCACAGCCTGATATGTAGATTTTTCACATTTGCTAAAAAACAACAGGTGGTGGGGTCAAAATGCAGAGTATAAAATTCTAAAGTAGTTTCAAGCTTATAAAACAGTTATTACTATAGTTGTAGTGCTATTACTTAATGCTACCGTTAGTAGTAATACTATCAGCAATACTAATGCTGCTATTACTTGAAAATATAAAGCAAGAAAGAATACAAATTACCTGGTGAACCTGAATTTCCACTTTCAGAGCCTCCTGTAGAGTCTGCAGCTCCATTCTCTACGTTCTCCACTTTCTCTAGAAGTGTCTTTGCTGATTCCAGTGCCTTTAGTTTCTGGTTTCCTCTTCAACACCAGTGCTATAGACAAACAAAGGTTTTGGTTTGGTTAGTGAAGGAGAGAAGTCAATTTGAAAAAAGGAGATTATAACAAGCAGGAATTCAGTAGTGAACTATATTCAACTGCAGCCTTCCAGCCTATACACAAACAATCTTTCAAACACAAGAAATCTACAGGCTGTACAAAATGCCTGCCTTGGAGTCGTTTAGCCAAATTTGTTACTTCCCACATATCCCAAAGTTGACATACTTGTCCCTTATCTTAGTTTGCAGGCAGCTATTTCCTACCAATATCCTATTACAGTTGCATATTAAATTAGAAAATTTAACTACCAAGAATGTTTTAAAAATCTGTGTAGATGAGAAAATATTCTGGAGACTAGAATTCTGCAACCCAAACAGCAATAAATTGTTAAACAGAACGTACTGCACTAACATACTTCCATGATACTATAGAGCTGTTCTTAGATGGGATGGTCTGCATGCAATTTGCAGAACAACATTAATATATTAATAAACCACTGCCTAAAGTTTGTGCTGACTTAGTCGTTTCAGTTGAAACCTATTTTGAAGGAACACAAGACTGATTTAAAGCAGCACAAGACTTTTTCAAAACCGTTAATTTTAAAATCCTTTTAATCCTGGAATTCTACTTGTAGAACATGAGTATGAGTTTACCATCTCCACTTGTACTACAAACAAATTAATCCCCCAACCTCTGACATAGAAAAGCATTATCAGCCATACTTCTAAAAGCCTTGAATGTTGGACAAGAGTTTTTTATTCAGAAATATGTTACAAGTATCAGCTTCTGAAAAAGGATTAAAGATTCCTGTCTCTATCCCACATGCTCAAATCACAATGGAACCTGTGTAAAAACGTCTATAAATACATACACATAAAAGTCATCGGAAAACATTATATAGCAATCTTTCCAGTCACTTTTCCATCCAGACACCACACATTAAAGAATTGCTGGAGTGTTAAAATAGTTCCTGGGTTTTTTATTTTTGAAAATTGCTCACAATTATTGCACAGGTATTGTAGCCAACTCAGAGGCCTTCATAATGGGAATTAATTGTTTTCAAAAGGATATTGACAGTTTAGATTAGATATGTAGGCTGTAAAAAGAGAATAATTCCCATAAGTTAGAGAATTTTATTTTAACATTGTCTCACTACAGTAAAGTGAAGTGCTGGACAAGTTTGTGAACTCCTGAAAATAAAAAGTTGGGGGGTGTGTGTGTTTTGTTTATTTAAATTAATCATTTTTCTTTCCAAACAAAAATATGTTACAAAAAGATAAGACTATAAAGGGTTTTTAAAAAGCATTATATTTAAACTCATTCTTTGTCAGTGCTGTCTGCTATTAGCTTAAAGTTACTTACTTAAATAACAAAGGCCTGATCAGACTTTGTAGTCAACACATTAAATGACCTTCTGCAAGGGCCTCTCCCACATGTGATACAGACGAGCAAAACCAGCTGCCTTTGCAGCACTACTCTCTATAAAATTGTAATTTGTATCAAGGGATACATGGAAATTACATATAGTTCCCTGTTCTATTACCGCAAACAGTAATGAGAAAACAGAATCCCGGATTATTACTTCCACTCACTGACAAGAACAACTATAGCCTACATTAAGTCCCTACCATTGCAGGTTCAAAAGAAACCATGCTTCAGAAAACCACGTGGGAGACTGGCTAATGAAAACTGGAACCCACTGCAGAGGCAAAAAGTCTTTCATAAGCCTTGGAAATTCAATTTTGGGGTAAAGATACAGGCAGATATGGCCATAGTTTCTTTCTCAGTGTGTCTTCAATGAATGAGAAAGCACTCATGATGAACAGCTAGTATCAGCAGAAGAGACAGTTATCTCAACTGAGAATGTAAACAATACCCATAATTTTAATCCATGTGACTGTAAAGCCCAGTACTAGTTCATGGGAAGAATGACACAGTACTTCTGTATAAAAACATATATTGAGCAACTACTATTAATGCACAACTTCATTTGACAGATAGAAATTGTACTATTGATGGTTCATAAAAACTAATCCAACCTAATTTCATAGATGCCTTGAACAGCTAGAAAGATTTTTCAAAATTAATTTTTAAGAGGTTTAAGAAAAAGGTGATAGTGCTTTGCAGAAGCAAGTGGTTGCTCAGCCTACCCATGTTTACAGGGGCGTAGACATGAACAAATGTAATTCACTGTCCTATTGAGGAACATATATTGTGACAAGTAAGTAAAAAAATTAAAACAGTTCTAGTAACATACCAATCATTCTGTTCCATCCCAAAATATTTGTTACAATTTCAGATTTTTCTTTCATTGCAATTTAAAAAGTTAGCAGATTTTAAGATTCCTTAAAATTTATTCCTTCAATATACGTAAATTTGAAATAGGTGCCATACTACAACATCCTGAAGAATTAATTTCAATTCATAAGACTGAAGCTTCCAAGAAAAGGCAAGAGAGATTAACAAACTTTTGACCCTTCCTTTTTTTTTTTTGTTAGGTTTTCTAACTCTTGACTGCTTCTTCCTACTTCCCCTCCTCCAGCATTCCCATTATAGCCTCAGAGCAACTCACTTTACAGTATCATTTACTTCCAAGTACCTTCTGCTGGCAAAGTTACACTGAAGCACATTTTAAACATAGGAAACAAGCTCCTCTTCAAAAACTAAGTGTCTGATACATAAGGAAAGAGAAACTAACACTGCTTCATCAGCGAAGGCCACACAGTAAAGAATGATCTTTTGCAATCATTTCTGCCAGCTGCTGTACTTGTCAGCACCAGTGTTCTCCTTAGTAAAAAAAAGAACCAGGATAAGCAATTATGAGAACTTTGTTAAATTACAAATAATATACCATATATTTGGCATGGTACCCCAGCCGAGGCTTGCATCACCACCACTTTCAAGACAAGGAAACAGGCAAAGGACAGTGAAGAATTTATTCTGAGGCTCTGAAGTGTTCTACGCATCCAAATCACTGGTGGGATGGGAGAACACATTAAAAAAGGTGTTCATTTAAGAATTTGGTCAAGTTGCTGATTTCTGAATATGAAATATATACAGTTGTTATTTGGTTGTACCCCTCTAGAACGTGCACTTGTAGCTTCCTTTCCCAAGAAGGAATAACTATGCAAAGTTATCCCTGTCCAAAATTCCCCTGAAGTACCTTAAACACTTATCCAATGTTAATTGGAGAAAAAAAAAAAAAACAAGTGATCATTCCTTACATCCAACAAATCCCAGACTGTATTTTTCTGTTTTATGGAGAATAACGTCTAGAAATATCTATGAGGGCAGCTGGTTAAATACCGCTAGTATTTCCTTTGAAGCACGTACAGAACTACATAAGCAAGTGGTCACACACATTTTATGAGTGCAAAAATCTTCACTATTTTTGAACTTTCATTCTTTTAGACTGATCTTCAAGCAAAGATTTAAAAACTTAAATCCAGTGGCATTATAAACTACTTAGAATACCACATCCAAAGATGTATAAAACCATCCCTGGACTAATCACAAAAAGTACTACATTTTCTACTTTACTCTTATGACAGTGCAATTATTTTAATTAAAAAGCTTGTAGATGATTGAAATTGCATGGATGGGTTGGTCTGCAAACATCCTTCATCCCATCAGTTTTTAAAGGAAAACATGCAAATGCCTTGTGCAATGCTAGAATCAGTGATTTCCAAAAGGAAAGCAGAGGATTGTGGAGTAACATGCATCCCTTGTACATCCAGACATACTTCCAAGCGTCAGCCAGAAAGAGCACTGAGAGGAAGAGGTAAATTTGCCATTCCCTGGATTGATTTCAACTATTGGAGGCACCAGTCCTCCATTCAATTTCTTGCTGGCATGAATTTGTTATAAATAATCTCTTATTTCTTATGTGGTTGCGTCAAGACTTAAAATTTCATACTCAGTTAAGTACCCCAATGCAGTTAAGGTAGTATATGTTTATATACTATATAAATATTCAGAGACTGAATGAAACCTTAAACTCTACAATAATCACGTAAGTGCATTAGCACTTCTCTATTATTATCTCAATTAAATACAATCGACATCAGAACCTCTAAAATATCACAAAGCTATTTAAACTATGGCTATTTTGGAAACTACACTAGAAATACAGATGACAAGGTTGGGGGGAGGGGAGAGAGAGAGAGAGAAAGACAAAGGTAGGAGCCATACAAAAGCCATGAATGCCTTCTGTGTGTACGAAGGACTCTGAATAACTTAGAATTTTAGACATAAGTCTTTCTGCGCCAAAAATCCCTTCAAACAAATTTGTTTTTCACATTACACAGAAAAAAATTTAACATTGTTATTTTTGAGTAGATGAATTTAAATGTCCACTGTACTTACACACCCTTGGGCCCAAATCTCAGCCCTCCAGTGGTTTTATTTATAGGACTGGGGCTTTCATCAGTAACATTTACTTTTTAAGATTTAATTTCTGAATATAAGAATAGATAGGGTTTCAGTTTCAGTAAACATCATACTATTCCAGGAATGGATGCCAGCTCTTTGTATCATCTATTCTTAGGTAAACCATCTTAGCCCTGGGAAGAAGTACTTACCGGTTTTGAGAAAGTTATTCCCTTCAGCTCTCTACCCCCTCCTACAAAAGAAAAACAACAACAAAAGAAGATAATTACAAACAGCTTAACTACAGTTTGAAACAGAAAAAGAAAATTCAAAGATCTGGAAAGTTTGGGTTTGGGGGAGGGGTTTTTTGTTTGGTTTTGTTAGGGGTTTTGGGCATTTGGTTTTTGGCATTTTTTTTAAATGCTGAAGCTAACTATAAAATACCACTTGGAAAGAAAATCTGTTTGACATGGCAGGGAAAGCCAAGGAGACCTACAATTCTAATCTGGATTAAAATACAAACTATTACTGTCGCTAAGGCAAGAAGAGATTACAGGTACAAGCTTTCCTAGTTCTCTACAAGGCCTGTGTCCCCCTCCCCTGGGGGAAATACCTCCTCTCCGTCACATTTATTAACATCTAAATCACAAGCCCTGCCAGTTGCCACAGCTAAATATGACAAAGTTACCCACCCCAGACATTTGCCCACCACCTTTGCTAGAGGTTATACCAACACAACAAAGATGGTAGAGCAGGTGGTGTGTCAGCACAGTCACTAGAGCTCAAATCCCAGAGTACTAATGTAAACTGAAATCAATGGCAGTTTAAGCTAATATGCTAGGTCATGAACCGTGGGGGCCGAGAAGATACACTGCCCATTACACTGCCTGTGTCATGGGAAGAACAACATTTAGCAGCGGAGCGAGGTAGTACCTCTTAAATCATCCTCATATGAATCATAAAAAACTCGTGAGTCAGAGTCCTAAAAAGATAGCTAAAATATAAATGATAACTCATTTGCTCAATTACTTTGCCTGATGCTAAAAAAAGCCTCCAAAATACTCCAATTTTCTAGTAAAATACTAGAATATTAGCCTATTTTAAGCTTCAACTCCACAGCTAACAAGATCTTTGCAGATATGTTTCTATCCACACACGAGTCATCGCAGAGCTGAAGTTTAAGCCCCAGCCTTATAAATAGATACAGCAGTAGAAAGCCACATAATCATCTCTCGCTCAGTGGAAACCAGCACAAGTGGAGGAGTTTACATTTACTAACCAGCAGAACCAGGGTGCTGATGAACACCAAGAACAGATAAGAAAACAGGAAGCCTACTGCTGGTAGTGACTGTAAGTATTGTCGCTCTCCTAGTCTCAAGTTGTATTGTGCATTTTGAACAACAAAATGTTACAGAAGATAAGTGTTAAATTAATTTTTAGAGCAATTTCAGGTTAGTTTAAATAATATCCAACTGCTCACACGGTAGTATGAACTGGGGAGTATGGACTGTTTTAAGGCTATATTCAAATTAAGTGCATTTGCTTTGGATGCTACAGAATTTGAAATACCCTCATTGTTGAGGGTGCTGAAGACGCAGGTGTGATTCTCAAACTCCAGTTGTTTCTTCTTCTATATTAAAATCTTAACTTGTCACCTCCACCTCCCACCAGCAATCAGCTATTTCATTGGTCCAAAAAACTATAGAGGAAGCTCTTTCATCATGCAAGCGCTAACCGCCCCTCTTCAACAAGCAACTACAACTATATCTCCATGCTATTAATAAAAAAAAAAAAAAAATTAAAAAAATCTCACTGCTGTAGATGACTTACTCTGGAAAGCTAAACAAAACGGTCGGTACTACGCATCTGCAAATACAGTCTTAGAATAAAAGAGCATGATTTTTATCTAAAAAAGAAAAACATTAATTTACTTGTTGCACAAGTACACACATAAACTGAAGAGAAAACTTCACTTAAAAATAACAGCATGATTAACTGTTCCTTCCTTTTTGCCCCCCTTACGTAGAGACTTGCCTCCATAGCAGGACTCTAGCTTCCCCAAGACTGAACTGTGCAGAAAAAAGCTGCACAGTTACAAACCTTCGGATTGCATTTAACCACTCTGAAGGGCTGCAAGCCCAGGCTGAGAGCCCAGGAGCTCCCACGGACAAAGTTAGGAACACCAGGAGTTTAATCGTGACTGTCGAGTGATTTGCTGTGTTGCCTTGGAGAAGTCACTTTGAGAGGACCTAGACAGGGAATGAAACTACATTTGCATCCTCTTCTGTACATAATTTCTACAGGCTTTTTCTTAAGTGTTTAGAACAGGTTAATGTTTGAAAGTCAAGCCTTTAGAAATACAAAATACTTTTAATTCTGCCCTCGTGCAAGTATAGTATTTTTACTGGCATCTCTGCTTCATTTAGCAGAGGGGACAAGCTTAAAGAATGACGTATCAGTTGAATAATTTCTTTTCATTCTGAGTTTCCAGTTTGCATGCTTTTTTTTTTTAACTCAACATCTAAGCTCTACAACAAATAAAGAATTGGTTTCCTCATAAGCAGCACACTAACAAGAGCCACAGAAAACTTGTGCCTGATACAGGCAAGTTTTCTTAGATAGGGAATAGAGACAGAGAAATGAAGAACAAAGATTGGTAACTCCAAGCATCTTAAACAGACTTACGTTTTCCATTGCTCTTAACATTTTTATAGTAGAGTTTATGACCAACTAAAATCTGTAGCTTTGGTTCTTGACAATTGTCTGCATTTGTGGCTACTGGGAACCAACCCGGAATAGTATTAATAAAAAAGGTACCAGATAAAATCCGGTCTAGAGATGAAATGAAATTATTTCTTGTTCACAGCAAGAGTATATACACAAACTCGCACTGCCTCTCTCGCTCTCACTACAAAACACATTAGAAAGTTAAGATTAGATAGCTCACAATCACTCATATCAATAGAGAAGTCTGAAGAGTTTAGCATTTTGCAGGGTTTCTTAACAAAAACTTCAGCAAGTAGAAACATATCATCACGAAATCTCAGCTATTCATTTTACTGAGGTGGCCTTTTGAAGGCTCTAGAAACACGTGCTGTAAGCTGTCCGAGGCATGAGTCTGATCGGCTAATTCTCAGATTATTACAGCATATTCTGCAATACTTGGGATTTTTAAAAGCCCAGCTCTGGGAGTCATATTTCTACATCCACCTCCGCTTTCTATTAAGAACACTGCCTTCTTCCCAAAACACACATCTGATCAGAAGAAAAGCTTGAGCAATGCTTACCTATGTTTACTACAAGCTAAAAACAAAAAGCAATTAAAGTTAGCATTAACCAAATAAAACATCAAAGTTTTAGAAATACATTTGTTGTGGTTTAACCCCAGCCAGCAACTAAGCACCACCCAGCCACTCGCTCACTCTGAACATCCCCCCGCTTCCTTCTTCTTTCCCCAGCTTTCTATGCTGAGCATGACATCATACGGTATGGAATATCTCTTTGGTCAGTTGGGGTCAGCTGTCCCAGCTGCGTCCCCTCCCAGCTTCTTGCTGGTGGGGTGGCGTGAGAAGCAGAAAAGGCTTTGACTCTGTGTAAGCACTGCTCAGCAGTAACTAAAACATCCCTGTGTTCTCAACACTGTTTTCAGCACAAATCCAAAACATAGCCCCATGCTAGCTACTATTAAGAAAATTAACTCTATCCCAGCCAAAACCAGCACGTTTTTCTTAGTGAGACTGACTGTTGAGAATCCAATGTTAGTGTTACTAACAGGAAGGATAGTTTGCTATATACATACACTTAAAGTAATAAAAAAAAGGCTCTTAACCTTTTCAACAATTCTGTACAACATATGTAAGGAAAAAAACAACCATATTCTGCAGATCAACTTTAAACTTTTTGTTGAAGTTTGTAAATAAGGAGAAAAGCTACTCATTTCATGGGACTTATGAAAATGAAGACCTCAAACACAGAACTCCTATGTTTAAGGCTTGGTAGCCCCTGAGGACATCGGAAGAACTACACGTGGTGGTTAAACTTTTTAGCACACAGCACCTGATGGTTTAACACTATTTAAATGCTAAGTATCTAAGACGTTTGGTTACATCAATCAGATACTTATTATTACCTTTAAGTTATACAATAAAGCTTATCTACTGTAACCAGAGACTCATTTGGAAAAAATGGGAGAAATGAAAAGTCATGTTTAGCCATTTTTTGTTAGCATTTTTCCTAACTCTAGAAGCTAGCACATGTTTACTGTTAGACCATGCAACTTTAATCGGGAACTTTATATGTACACATCACATTACCATATTTAATTATGTAATTTTTACTTTTTGCCAATAGGACCGCAGTCTTGTTCAGTGGATGGACTCAGATGAAAAAGGACTAATTGCTGTGCACAGACAATTGTCAGCCTGACATTCTTTCACATTTCACAGCACTGCTTGACAATATTAAAGGTAAAGCATTAATTAAAAAATTAATTTTTTTTTTTTTGGTGCAAAATACACTGCACACAGAAAGGATTAACAGTTTTCTCTGGAACTCTGTCTTTAGATGTGAACTCCTCAAAGCAACAGCTCTCCTTCCTATATTTGAAAGGCAGCCTGTATATACAGAGCACTATCAGTATCTTCTAGAAAAAGAAGTCCTAACAGTTACTTCACTGTGATTTTCAATTCAGAAATGAAACAACTCATATTCCTTAACAGAACAGGATTTCTGCAGTCTTCTGCAGAAGAAAAAGACAGACCAAACACAGCCCAGACAGGGGGTATACAAGCTATTTCAAATTACATTATTATAAGGCTCACATTTCAATGATCACGTTAGCAGCGCTGGTGCCACCGCTTCCCTGATTAAAAACAAGCCTCCCGTGTGCCAGTGCAGGGAATCTGATCTTGCCGTTGTGCTACAGCTGGGAGAACTCCCAGTCAGCCCCAGTAATATGTGCCAAGCAGGTGGTAAAGGGACCAACAGGATTGCCCAAGATAACTGAGACCGCGCTGAAGTGTACTAGCCATGCCTTCCAGTTGTCCATCTGCACAACTCCTTTATAACTTCTCTCTCTTTCTCCTCCCTATCCCCACCCAATACTGGTAGATAACTCCCACTAAAATGGTCAAGGAGCTTGGATTTTCTATTGATGCATACAGACAACCTACAGGATTCAAACTACAAGCTCCAATTCTGCCTCCGAGTTCCTTCTGCCGCGATGATTAGCCGTGAAACAGATGCAATTTGGAGCTTAAGACAGCAGAAGCTGATTTCATTTGGGGATAGATTGCTTCACCTTCTCTAAAACAGTTCAGAAAACCATCAAACTAAGTTTAAATGGAAGCGTGTGATGCCATTATTCGTCTTTGCAGAAGCAGTACTATATTTAACTCACAGAAAATGAGCTGAAAGACTCATTACTGCTAAAAAGACCATCCCCATTGTAAAGACAAAACCACTTCACAATCTGATTTTTAAAAAAATATCAACCAAAACTTGCCATGGCAGTCAAACACATGTAAACAGATGAATATTACCCTCTTAGCTCTGCTTGTCCTATGACTACAGCTCTGACAGGCATTAGTAACTTCCTGAACGCAGCCTTTCCTGGCATGTAGGGGGTGGGGTGGGGGATGAGATCACGCTCTCTAGCAAAATGAAAAACCACCATTTGGCCTAGTGGAAAGTGAGCACAAGTATGTTTTAAAATCTCAGGATTGCCTCTCTCACCTGAGCAGATTTAAGGTATGTGGCTTTGCACTTTTCACCCACGTACAAACCCCTCTTCTTTGAACAGTCTTAGTGTATTTCTTGAATCAGAGAAGCACATCCGGAAGCCACTTACACTTGAAAGGGAAAAAGTTTGCATAATTTAACTCACCAAGGATTAACCATTTAAGCCATCTTTAAAATAAAACACACATCCTCCCACTTCTCACACACATACACCTTACCTCCTTCTAAAGAAAAAAGAGTAAGGTGCTGCCACTTAAAGCCAAACCAACCCAACCCACAATAAATTCAACTCCCTGCTTTTCTATTTCCTTCCATACGATAAATAAGGCATTCAGGGAAACAGATTTTGTTTTTTTTTTCTTTTTAAATAAAAACTAAACTACAGAATTACAGAAAGTCTGCCTCTCTAACCTATGACCATTAGTAAGCCTGGCAGAAGTTCTTCCTGACTTGATACCAAGGGCTCAATGTATTCCCCATCTAATCCCTTCTAACATTCATAAAATTATCATCAGTACAATTCTGCTTTTTGTACCCAGAAACCAGCGTAGGGGATGTTTTACAGCATCGTTGCATTCAAAAGTTATGGTACTGCAGACAGAGAAATATGAACAAGAACACTCAGTCTCACTTTGCTCAATGAGTTACCATTCACCAGTTTTAGACAAACACAAAACCACCTCCTATGCAGCATGGCTAAATTCCTGCTCATGTGAAAAGCTGGATGACCTGAACTTTCATTTTAGTGAATTGCTTTCTTATTTAGAAGGACTGTTTATCTATACATACACTAAAAGGAAACACCAGTCCTAATTAAGTCTGTAAGTTCAACAGTGCAACAGAAAAGTTTCATATTTGAAGCAGGGAACCAGGGCATTTTTTGCAAAAATTAAAACATCACATGATGTAAAGATATAAAATCAGTGGAAGGCAGAGTTTGATGTTTGTTTCTAAAAATTTTTGCTGCATTCTGCCTCCATAAAGTTGGCGGAAACATGGGGTTTTTTTAGAAAACAAAGTTTATCAATTAAACTTCAAAAAAAAAATCAGTTAATCTGTTAAGTCTTAGAATTGGATTTTTTTTTTTTTTTTAAATTATTTTCAACTTATTTACAAAATATACATACAGCTGGGAGGGAAAAAAGATGGAAGGTCGATATAAAACAGGAGTTGTCCCTTCCCAGCTGTACGAGCCCATTGTTTTGTCTCAAAATTTGTAAGAAATTCAAAGGAACATTATTTGGAGATTGTTTTTTTTGTTTGTTTGGTTGGTTTGGCGTTTTTGTTTTTGTTTTTTTTTTAATAACATGCCTAGAAAAATCAGTTCATTAACCTCTACTTTAAGATGTGTTGTAAATTTCTCATTCCAGTCACTAAGAAGTTTCTGCCTTCCTTTCATACTTCAGAAACAGAGGACTATCTGGGGAAAAGGAGATAGAGGAGAAGGAGTTGTGAGGCGGAGAGAAGACTACTTTCTAGAAAGAATACCCACAGGAAATCCTAGTAATTGATTTAGAATCATAGAATCATTAA